>NC_043989.1:28017666-28145166 GCF_902150065.1 Myripristis murdjan
AGGTTAGCTTTGCATGTAAAGCTCGACGGCCCCTCCATCAAAACTCACCAAAAGCACAAGCAAACAGCACAATGCAAAGTACATAATCACTCTCTGAAATATAACATTTAAATTACCTGTGTTATCATCAACCATAGCCTCATATCAGCACAGAGTTCAAACAATAGGCTAACGTTAAGCTAACAGAGATGAAAACAGGTCTTACCTCTTAGTCTGTGAGAAGAAGTGGGGGGGAGGGACACAGACGCACGGGGCTTTTATACGCAGCCCCCCTGCGCCCCTCCCGATCTCTTTTTCAAATCAAAACAAGATGGATTACCATAGCACTGGTCATGTAAATACCTACTACATAATGTAATTGTAATTAAAAAAAAAAAAAGTAATAATAATTATTATTTAGTAACTATTATTTTGTTAATAATAATTGATAATAATATTGTTAATAATATATATTATATGATATTATATTATAGTTATTATACTCTATTATTATTATTATTATTATTATTATTATTATTATTATTATTATATATTACATTATGCCTGTCTGTGGATACTTCCTCTACCTCTTTTTTTACCATGGACTCTGGTGTGAAGAGGCAGACACTTGGCACTAATTAGGCCCCTGCTGTCTAAAGTAAAATCCTGACAGCTTTCAAACCTACGCCGATGGAAAGAGGACAAAAATTCCTACAAAAATATGATATTTTGGTGTAGATTTGAACAAGTTTGTGGCTGCTGTGCAGACTTTTTTACCCTTTTTGACACTGGTGTGTTCTGTTCTGCACTCTGCCTGGTCATGTGACTCACTCTAGCTGCTTGCACATTCCCCTATACATACCCATTATAAGCTCTCAGAGGGAGCAGAAAGCACACTCAAACTTAAATTGTCATAGCTCAAAAATGGTAAAAGATAGCAAAATCATGTAAATACAAGATTTATAGATCCAAGTCTTGTGACTCGTTTAAACCCTGAAAAAAGTCTGTAACTCAAACTATGTCCGAGCGGCGTTACTTCAAACGGGTGTGGGTTTTTATGGATTTCTCCATTGGATTGAATGTGGATTTCTCTGTCTGCCTGCATTTTGGTCTGATTATGACACAGCTGCTCATGTATTAGCGCAGTACTCATGTCACTCACACACTAGGACATCCTGGGCCTTTCAAAATAAAAGCCCAAAACTCTTTCCAACTGAAAGCACCGAAAAATACCCTCACAAATGGTCAAAATGGATAAATTGTCTGCACTTCGATGACACAAACATCGTGGCGGACCGGCACCGGTGCGAGGGCCGACCAACGCTGCTTGCAGCTTTAATTATACTTACGCCACTTTGGCGCTTAATTTGACCCCCTAAACATGCTCAAAAACTCACCAAATTTGGCACGCCCCCCAGGTCTGGCGAAAAATTCGATAAAATGGACAAACGCACCCCCTAAGTAAAAAAATGGGCTCTCTAGCGCCACCTAGGCACTCTAAATCGGCCGCTGCGGCCCACAGGAATGTGATAGAAAGACCAAACCAGCGCCGAAACGTAGGTCTCATCAAGGCCGACATTTCACGCGCTCGCCCCCCCGACCTAAAACCAACAGGAAGTCCGCAATTTGCCTTTCAAAGTAAAAGTCGGGCCCCGAAATTGCACGTTGAACAAAATTTATCTCCTCCCAGGGCGTAAATCGTGGCGTCTTGAAAAGCTAATACATGAAAGAGGATACAGTGCTGAACAAAAGTTGTTAAAGACTTCGTCATTACTTGTTTAGTTTTTAAATTATAAGCCCTCGAAGTCGGCAACGCCGACTTGGAGGGCGTCGTTTTTCCCATGGAGTTTGGCGTGAAGAGGCGCACACTTGGCGCTAATTAGGCCCCTGGCGTCTAAAGTAAACGTCGCACGGCTTCGAAAATTATGCCACACGAAAGAGGACGAAAATTCCTACAAAAATATGAAATTAATTTTTAAATTGGAACAAGTTTGTGGCCGCTGTCAAGACTTTTCGAACATTTTGGACCCTGGTGTCCTCTCCTCTGCACTCTGCCCGGTCATGTGACTCACTCTAGGTAACGGACAGTTCCGCAATACACACCCATTATAAACCGTCAGCGGGAGCAGAGAAAACAGTCAAACTAAAACTGCCATAACTCAAAAACGGTACAAGATAGCAAAATAGTGTAAATATGAGATTTATAGAGCCGAGTCTTGTACCTCGTTTAAACTTCGAATTACGTCTGTAACTGAAACGATGGCCGAGCGGCGTTACCTCAAACAGGTGTGGGTTTTTATCGATTTCTCCATTGGATTGAATGTGGATTTCTCTGTCTGCCTGCATTTTGGGCTGATCATGACACAGCTGCCAGTACTCATGTATTAGCGCAGTACTCATGTCAGTCACACACTAGGACATCCTGGGCCTTTCAAAATAAAAGCCCAAAACTCTTTCCAACTGAAAGCACCGAAAAATACCCTTACAAATGGGAAAAATGGATAAATTGTCTGCACTTCGATGACACAAACATCGTGGCGGACCGGCACCGGTGCGAGGGCCGACCAACGCTGCTTGCAGCTTTAATCATCACTATTTCTACTGGAATTTTCAGAGACTCTTGGTATCATTGAGCAGATATCATCATGACAGATTAATCCTGAATGGAGGGGTACTGGTAGTAGGCTTGTAGTAGTATCTGGGTTCTGGATTTGGGACAGACAACAGACAACATGGAAGCATAAATAAATAAATAAATGAATGAATGAATGAATGAATGAATGAATGAATGAATGAATGAATGAATGAATGAAATGAAATGTAATGAAATGAAATGAAATTGTAGTTAAAAAGGTAATATTAGCATTGGTAATTCATGTTAGTCTAGTTTCAAAAATGTTTGTTCAGCACCTGAGTTGCTGTGCATATTTGTACGTGATAAAAGCTCTATTTCTTACTCAGTTTTCTTACAATATGTAACATATATTCTTATGTGATAGCCATGAAGTTTAGCCATATTTAGCCAGACAGCATTTAAGTGCTAACTGTATTTTTTTGTGCAGTTGGGAATTGAAATGGCTTTTTCGCAGTCATGCATTTGCTTTGTAAAAATAAAATATGACAGAGGACAGGACAAAGTATTTACTGTCAAAATACAGCAACTTCTCTTCAACAGCTTCAGTAGGAGGAAGCCAAACATAATAAGACTTTTCCATTGCTGTTAAGTCTACCAATTAGACTGCTCTGTTTTCCTCTTTTCCCTTCTTCCTGTTCAAATCCTTTTATTCCATTTATAGCAATGGGTCAACTTCAACAACTGTATTTACTTATTTATTTATTTTAAGAGCTGAACTTTGTGTATTCGTTTCAGCTGTCAGGACTCACTGGTAACATTTTTCCTGTTGTAGACACTTGACATTTCGGTGGAGCATCTCTGAACATGCTCAGGATTACTCCCATTCTAAATGGCACATGGGCTATTCCTGGTAATATTTGCGGGTAGCATAAATTATTTTCGTTTATTTCATTATTTATTTAATGATTTATTCATTGGGCATCTGCTCATTGGTAACACTATGGAGAAATGGCATTTCATTATTTAACGTGGGGGAAAAAAACAGGAAAAAAAGAAAATGTATGCACTCGAGAGTATAAAAGTAGCAGTTTTCAAGAGGGTGTGAATAATTTAGCATGCAGCCAGCTACGCCCTTTGGATTCAGTGAGGGATGGCACAATAAGACAGTCAAATGCAGGTGAAGCACAAACACACACACACACACACACACACACATTTAGCTTGTTGTAGGTTGTTGGTTATCTGATGCCCTTTCACTCCATCATAAATTCTGGATAAACCCCCACATCAAACCTCTGTCTTTTTATGTCTTTCATGTACTGCCAGCTGGACATATAACACATACACATATCTGTTTATCTAGCTCCCAATCTCGCTCTTTCTTTCTTTCACACATGCATGCACACACACACACACACACACACACACACACACACACACATGCAGCAGAGCGAGATGTTGTTCTCTGTCATATCTGACCTTGAACGGGTCCTAAGGTGTGAATTGATTGGGCCTGAACTCCAGACCATACATTTGATATTCTATCATCACAGCATGAAAACTGGTAGCCTGGTAGCCTGTGTGTGTGTGTATGTGAGACACAGACAGAGAGCAAGAGAGAGGTTGTTACCATAGATCAGCAGGCAAAACATTATTTTTTTCCCTTTCTCCCCTGTGTAGGAAAACTCAGCGCGAAGCAGTATCAACTCTCGCTGTGTGTGTGTATGTGTGTGTGTGTGTGTGTGTGTGTGTCAGGACCTGTGCAGATGTCCGCCGTGTATTTGAATCAGTCACAGCGCACTGCCTCCCAACACGGCTGAAAATCCCTTCTCACGGCCCGCTGACAAAGACAGGCCATTTGGACAGAGAGGATCACAGCACTAGAAACAGCAGAATAGTTACTGTCGCCCTGTTTCACTTTAAAACGCCCTCACAGAACAATGGAGGGTGGACGGCCTATGCAGAAAAACATGAACAGCATCGCTTTGAGGCAGAGACACTTGGATTAAGTGCAGGGGCATTAATTCACTAAGCCCCAAGCAATGGCAAAGTCCTGGCATCTAACATAGTTCATCCCTAAATCTTACAAACTCCTTTCTCAATATTTTTTGATATTATTATTTGGTCAATTTCAGATATGCATCAGACGTTTCTAGATAGTGGATTTGTCTAAAAGCTGGTGTCCACATATACTCCTGGCTATTTTTGCTTTAACTTTTATTTCTTACAAACAAAAATAGACAGTTTGGACTCATATACTGTAGATGAAAGGGTGATATGTACCACTCCTTGTTGTAACTAACTGACTTGCATGATTGAGCGATCCCTGCTTTGATGAAAGCAAATGGCAGCATGGAGGTTAACTCACTGAGACAATGTTACTGGCTATGTTGAGAGTCTGCCATCAAAATACTGCTGTAACTGCTTTGTTTGTTTGTACTGATTACTACATGAGTCTGGTGATCCATTCATAAAATATTTAATCTACAATGAAATCTTAAAATGCTATTTGTTTTTTTCTAAACATGGATAGATAGATATGGCTACAAATTGAGAATTTTGCTCAAATCAAGTCTAAATTTCTTCAGACAAATCACTGAAACATTTTCTATTGCACTGGCAACAAGTGGTGCTCTCAGCCTCTGAGAAATAACTGCTGATTGGATTTTAATACTGAATATGAAGCGCAATTTATTTTGCAGTGCACTTCTGGTGCTAAACTATGCTAATCACAGAGGCTGACACCTCAGCATCCTCAGCAAAGCTGGCTTTCAGCCACTATTTAATGGGCCCTCTTTTATCATGCGGGATGCTTCAAGTTGTGATCGTTAAATTCAACAAACCCAGTTCTTGAAAGGCCTTCACTGACCTGGATCCACTGTTGTCTGAAGAGCTTTGTTAGATTGCTCCTGTCTCTTTTCATCAGAGAAGAAAGTTTTATTTTTTCTCCCACAATTTGATGAGCCATTTACTGTTTTTTGAATGCATAACCAACATAATATAATATCCTTTATACATCATTAATATGTGCCTTGTGCAATAGATAGATAGATAGATAGATAGATAGATAGGTAAGTGAGGTCTTCTTCAGCATGAGACTCGCAAAGCACCATTGCCAGTCTTCATAATTACTATGTCTGCATGCACGCTCAAACACACATGCACGCACACACACACACACACACACACACACACACACACACACACACACACAGAGACACACACTTGCACTCGAGGGTTGACTCACTCACATTCCCTTCCCATCCAAGGCCAATTAAGCTGGAACTCTCTCCTGGCCTTACCTAAACTGATATACACATATACAAGCACACACACACACACACACACACACACACACACACACACACACACACACACACACACACACACACACACACACACACACACACATTCATACAGACACTCTCTCTCTCTCTCCTCTTGACAGGTGCAGATGGACGTGTGTGGCTGATGAAGAAAGGTACTTTCACTCCTTCCCCTGAAACATCTCAATGAAGATTGATAGCACCACTTAACCAAACACACACACACACACACGCACACACACTTAGATTAATAGTCAAGCTCTTGAGAACTCTTTAGGGAGTGTATGTTTGCCAGAAGTGTGCAAAACAAAGCAGACTTTAACTTGGAAAGAACATTATTGTCTATTCTCATTATCTAACTTGTGTATGTGTGTGTGTGTGTGTGTGCGCGCACGCGTGTGCATGCATCCATTTTTTTTTACAGTGAGCTATTGAGGCCTGCTGTGTTTAAACAAATTCTAATAGTACTGTATTGCATTATAGTATCAATATCGATATCAATGCTTTGCAAAACACTTCCGGAGTGTAACCAGTGTAACCTGTCCTTCTGTGTCATTTCACACATTAACAGAGTGAAATAAAGCCTGAGCACACGGCACCACAGAGACTGGAGTGGATACACAGTGAAACAGCCGGTTTGACCCGGGGTGAGAGTAGACCCCACCCTTCATTGCTTCATTTTGTCCTCCACCCGCCCCCAGCTTCAGCGCCTGTGTGGTGTAGAAATGGGAAACACCTGACATCATGTATAGCATATAATTTGTGTAAATGGTGCCACAGACTAATATGTGAATGTTCACCAAACTGAAAATGAAATGAAATGAAAATGAAAATCCTAGCATTTTGTTTTGTTTTGAATTAGAAGAAACTAAACCATGACATCAATAAAGTGCATCGTTTGCTCGTGAAAAAAATCAGAAATATGAGAAGAATGAATCAAACGCACCCTTCCAAGCTCTGTGTGTGTTTAGGAGGTGAAGATGCGCAATGTTACACCAGAGTTTTGGAGGAACTGTGGAAGTCTCATAGCTGGTGGAACTTGAATTTGAACATCTTGGATTTCAACCTCATTTAAATTACACTGCATATTGTCCTAAATTATGCTATTTTCATGCTAACATTATTTTTTATATGCATATGGCACTTTCAAATTTGTCTATGCTTTAGAGTATGAATCACAGGATAATATTTATATATAAAATCATTTCAGTGTATGCACATGTGCTATTTTTGCAGCAAAGAATCGGGGCTACTACACATCCCCAAGCGTCCACTTGTGCAGTCCATCAGTCACAGATCATGTCTGTTAATATCATTGGAGACCAACTGTGCAGTGAAGCTCTCAGCGCCGATTGAACTGAAAAAGTGTTCAACTCAACACACACTGTTTCTGAGTCCAGTCAACACACTCAGTATGGCTCCTTATGTGGAACATGACCCAGTTAAAGAGGCACAGAAGACCCCACAGTCTTGTGTCAGACTATTTGAAATTAATATTAGTTAAGATTACTGCACATGTGTTTGGTTGAAGATACATTATTTTGTTTTGTTTTGTTTTGTTGTGTTTTATTGAGTTGTATAGTGTTGTATTGTCTGGGGTATAAACAGTTAACATCACAGTTAGATGCTATGTTAACTTAACATGACCTGAACTTGACCGCAACCCTGTTTTACTAGGTATGCAGGTAGCTGGACAGCTATTTTAGTCTAGCATAGCCTGGGTGACAACTTCTGAGAGACGCACCATAAAAAGTAGACCCTGACATTGTTAGATTCAGTGAAAGATGCTAAATATTTTCAATCATACAACATATGTATGATTGAACCTGGGAATGAACACAGGAAAAAAAAAGCTGTTTAAAACATTTTTTTTTTCGGGAAAATCCTGTCTTGGACATGCATGGTAGAGCAGCCTTTTTGAAAGTTTAGTGTAAAAATTACAACAACCCCAGCATGGTTGAATTCAGCAGAAGACACTGAAAGTGTACACATCTGTGCTACATTTGACCTCATAGTTATGTTTTGTGCACAGCGCTTGTCAAATAAATGGTAAATAGCAAAGTACCATGTTGTACCTGAATATCCCTCTAACTGGTGGACAGAATCTTCCACTTTAGATCTTGATCAAATAATTCAAATACTATAAATTATGTATTTTCATCACAATATATGAATAGGACAAGTTTGGGGTTTATTTTCTTATTTTGTGTCATATTACTGACACTTGTGGTTGACCCACATGCATGCACAGTTTAAAATACCTAATAAAAAAAACTTCTATGTTGGAGTTTTTTTTTATAATATATTTGTCTTCGTTTGAGGGATGGGATGATGCTGCAATGGGTGGAGAAAATACTACAGCCCTTGGGTTTATGAAACCTTTTAGAAAACAAATTACGCTCAAAAAGGTTGAGGTTGAAAAGCTGACATTTTTGAGATGCGAGGTTTTCATCTGATTTCAGCGATATGCAAAACATGTTTTTTCATCACATGTGGTTTAATAAATGCAGCTGGACTTCTTGTCCCTGAGCAATTTGCTCCCTGGTTTTATTTTTCTAATAGCAACCATTTACTGTTTCAGAACTTTCATTAGCTGTGTTCAATCTGCTTTTTGTTTTTATTTATTTATTTATTTATTTTTTATTTGGGTTGTTTAAAGTGGTCATTACTTAAATTCAAGGCAGTATTAAAACCTTCTTTAAAAACTGTGGCTCTCTGCAGCCTGCAGACAGCCGCACAAAGCAGAGAGAGGACAGAGGGGGACAGAGGATGACCTGAGCCAAAGGTTAGACGCCAGATTCAAACCCGCAGCGTCACCAGTATGAGGCATCTGTCCCAGTCCACTCCACTGAGCCCCCACACAGCACCGCCCCGCCTCTCCACCGACAGAATGAAGCCACAGTTTGCATTTCATTAGCCAGATGTCTCTCTGCTCTGTGTGTGTGTGAGAGAGAGAGGGAGGGAGAGAAAAAGAGAGCGAGAGAGTAGAGGAGTGGGCTGTACAGCACCGCCTCACCCCCCACAGCTACACAAAATATTACAGCCAGCTTCTTTTCCCAGATAGTCTGACCAGGAAAATCCAGGCGAAAGCTCAAATGTTCATGGGCACTCAAGCGTTTCACTGTATGTGACTGTGTGTGTGTGTGTGTGTGTGTGTGTGTGTGTGTGTGTGTGTTACTCAGGTGAGTCTGAAGCTCTCCAAAGTTTCTCTGTGAGTCAGAAGGCGCGAAAACACAAGACAGGAAGGAAAGAAGGGAAGAGGAAAGGGGACAAAATGACAGAAGAGAAAGAAAGACAGTTTTACTTCTCATTGAGAGAGACAGGCCAAAAGACAGAGAGAGGGGGAGAGTGAGAGAGAGAGAGAGAGAGAGAGAGAGATGGTGGCAGAGAGACCCTGAATTTCAACAACATCCACAGTATCAGATGAAAATCTAATTTGCCGCGAGACAAAGACAGACGCCGCCTTGCTTCCTGTCGCATTCCCCTGATGAAGCTAAGCCAACGGCTAAATTAAATTAACATCTCCTTTCGCTTGGTGTCTTCAGTAGCACAAATCAAGGTGCAGAATTGCAAACAGGACCGGAGCAACAGAGCAAATCAATGCCGCTGGGCCCTCAAGCATGTGTGTGTGTGTGTGTGTCTGTGTGTGTTTAAAAGCAGTCTCCCATTTGTTTTTCTTCCTGGGAGGCTGCAGACATCAGATAAATAGATAGAGAGAAAGAAAGAAAGAGGGAGGGATAGATAAAAGGGTTTAAGTGGTGTCCTCTTCAAAATTGTTTCCTGCAAAGGACCAATGCCAGTGCTAATGATTAGTCTGTTCATACACACACACACACACACACACACACACACACACACACACACACACACAGAGAATCCAACTCTTCCCTGTCACATCCAGGAAAATTTGAGATGCTGACAAGAGAGAAAACAAGCAAGTGTTTAACTGTTGGTCGAGAAGCGGCAGCCAAGTTCAACGTCAAGCCAAACCAGCACAAAATTTCCACAATAACAGCAAACAACAGAAAATCATATCAAAACTGTCCTAAACCAGAAATATTTCAGACCTGATCCACAAAGTGATGCAGGTTGCAGCTCGGGAAAACTGGAGATGTCATCCTGCTGGCAGCAACGTTGAATTTGGTTCTGAATTTACATGGGTTTACAGTGTTGGCAGGCTGTCAAATAAGCATATATTCAATTAAAGAATAGAGAGAAAGAGGACGGAGTGGTAAAGAGGGACAGAGAGGGAGATGTGGACCGGCCAGTCAGTGCTGGCCACCTCTGATGTGGTGCATTTTGTCTGACATCTCCACTTGAATACTACACTGCTCCTATGAGCGGCTCTGCCCCTAAACTGATTCTAATGCAGTTTGATCAGATTGCTCTCAAAAGTTTGTGAAAATATTGGCACAAAATATCAACTATACGGCTTTCAGCCAAAAATAGTGTTAGTGTTATCAGTATCAGCCTTTGGAAACCCATATCAGTTGAAACCTGATTGTATTCCAAAAGTTTCATAGAAACAGCAAACCTTTTGCACCCGCTTGAGATGGAGAAGTCAAATTATGCTATAAGCAATGTAGGATGTAGTATTTGTCAAATAAATACTGGCACAGCATTGTAAATAAAGTATCTATCCACAACAACCTCCAGAGATGTCAAATCTGCTGTCTCTATCATGTAGGTAAGTCTCTTTTGGGATTTTGGTTCTTTTTCAGTTTTTTAGCATGAATTATGGTCATTGTTATTTGGCATTTAAGATGAATAACAGCTTGTCCAACACTAATCCATTCTTGAAAAACTCTTGTCTTTTTTTCAAGTATGTGTTGGTAGTGCTGGCCAGGATGACTGAATGTGCCTGAGTCCATCCGCCCGTCATTGACACCCCGCTGTTGAAACAAGCGTGCCAGACAATCCATGTAATCAGCCAGAGGCCTGAACTGTATTTGCAATATGGAGATGACTGAAGTGTTGAAAGGCTGCTCTGTGGCTAAAGTGATCAGTCCATATCCGATGTGGTCAAATTTCCTCCTGGTGTATGCACACACAGATGTGCAGGCTAGGAAAGTGAAATAGCAGGGTAGAGATTGTTCAGTTTTCAACCCTGTCTCCAAAAAAAAAAAAAAAAAAAAAAAAAAAAAAAAACCTACATTCCCATACAACTAAACTGCATTCTTAATTACGTTTAGGGGGAAATGTATTTTGTCGCAGATTATGTTTATCTCTGATGTATCACAAATAATCAACCTATCTTGTTCCCATACAACTAAACTGCATTCCCAATTATGTTCCATGGGCTTTTTTTTTTTTCATCACGGATTACGTTTGTTTCACACATACACTTCACACAACAGCATTGTAGTCTGTTTCATTACTCTACCCACCAAAACTATTTAGTTAAGGTTAGGGAAAGGTTAGGTTTAGGCATAAGAAACACTTTGTTACAGTAATATAACATAACATTTGCAATAAAAGAACATCATTGTCACTTTGTGCTGGACTCAAACTTGGGTCACCTGGGTAAGAATTGGCTATCTGGCCCATTGTGATTAAATTTGTTCATGTGCTACGTCACAAATATCCATGTCACATATGTAACCCAGATACAAAATACATTCCCCTCAAAATGCATTTGAGAGTGTGGTTTGGTTGTACGAGAATGCAATTTTTAGGAGGCTCCAGTTTTCATGATGGGCTGGCTTCACTCAGGCTCGCCTCGCCTTGTTTCTGATGTAGTTCCATTCTATAAAAAGAAGGCCAATTTATTCACCCCGACCTAGCTGATGGAAAGTCACCTAATTCCCGTTTTATGTTTGATAACATTTCAAAAGTTTTCTCCAAATCCACTTGACAGTTGGATGGAAACGTAACTAGTGACAGAGGCAGGACAGTCAGTGTGTTTCATTCTCTATCCTGCCTTGTTAGTTTGGCACGACGATGCCTCAGTCTTTATTCCATCTCTCCTCCGTCACAGGCTGTCCTCACGGCTTCTGTCAGTGCCGGGTTCATCAGTGGGACCCAGTTGAAATGAGAGTCATATAGAAAAATAAAGTTTCTCTCAGTACAGACTGAAGACAGGAGCAAAACGGGGACATCAGACAGTAATATTACAGAAGGGGGAAAAAAATATCTGGAGGTTTTCGGGAATGAAGAAGAGAAACTTATTCACCACCTGATGTCCATGGATTTTTACAAAATTTAACCAGTTTGAAAGGATACAAGCAGATCAGACATCAGGGAAACGGATGAGATTACAAACGTAACCTGTGAGTTCTGAGTTTCCAGTTTCAACGCAGAGTATTCATATGTAAATATCCTCAGAAAGAAGTGAGCTTCTATTGATCTCTATGGGAAAATCCTCTTTCCTCCTGGTCCTGAGCTCTGATTATACACCTCAGATACTTTTTGAAGCACTTCCTCCATCCTGGGACATCATGAAGACATCTAGGACTGAATCTGCTTTCCAACGACTATATCCTGATCAAATGTGTGCTTCCTAAGTTCATGACCCATGCCATTCCTTAGTATGTCTGAAATCAGAGATGGTTCTGTCACTCACTCTCTTTCTCTCTCAAAGGCACAAACTGTTCACAGTCACTCCTTGAAGACGTGTGTAAAGACTCACTTTGGTTCTGTCTCTGAGGTTTCACAGAGGTTCTCTTTGGATTGTAGACACCTGGGGATGAACTGCGGGAGTTTGCAAAATCATGACAAAGACTTCAAAAAAACTTCAAAACCGACATGTGGTGCTGAAGACCCCACTCACCCACCTCTCCACCGACACACACGCTCATAGAAATACACAGTGACATACACATCCATCCCACACAGTGATTCTTCCCCAGACAGCAAACAGTGTGTGTTCATACACTGAAATTCTGACAATATTTGGCTTTTGTTGGTGTTGGATCCAGACTCTTTGCATGCTACCTAAGCTCATTAAAATATGATAGAATTGCCAGACACTGATTTCAAAGCTAATACTCATGTTGAGAATTGTAATTAGACTAAGACTATTGGACTTATTGAACCTTTTTTTAAAAATTTGTGACATACAGCAGAGTGACCACGTTCCTTTCTACCAATAAAGTTACACATTACACAAGAAAACTGGCCAGAATAACCACAGGCAATGCCCACACTAAACCGGGTAAATCCGAAAATACCATTCTGGCCTTCCACCTCCACTACAGCACACTAGCGTTTTCACACCATTTACCAAAATCCCACCACCCACAATGAAATGCCCCAAAACACACAAAGTCCCCTATTTCACTCTAAAACATGCTGTGCAGAAGCTTCTAGATGTAGATCACACGAAGCTCTGTTTCCCCCACTCACATGAAACCTTAAGCCAGTATTTTCAGATTCACACTTTGGAGACTGTTTCGGAAAAGCTCTTTTTGTAGGTGGAAAATGTCTAAATGGCTAAAACAGAGAAAAAAAAGGCTGCCTTTTTAAATCTGGAACCCTGCTCAAGGGCACAAACATAACCATTTCCGTGGGTGGGAAGAGTCGATGGGTGGGAATTCATTCTCATACACCTGATTCTCCAATAGGCTTCTCTAACCTCAAGCTAAGATGAAACACGTTTGAAAGATACTTTGAACAGCAGTTAGTTACTCTGAAGCAACCTTAAGTTTCAGCCGAGGGGTCAGAGGTCAGCAGGAGGCCAGAGGGAGCATCCAGTGTAGTGCTTTGTAAATATACAGGATGGAACAAAACAGAACCAAATTCTAATATAGTTTACAAGGATGCTATATTGTTGTCCCAACAAAACTACACAGTATGTGTAGGAATATAATAATGACACCATAGATTAAAAAAAAAAAAAAAAGGAATCAGAAAGCACCACAAGGTTACTGTAAACTCTACTGAGCCCTGCAGACACAACGTAATCCCTGTAGGAATATAATAAGGATAGCAGAGAAATAGAAAGTACTTGATAAAAAAACAAACAAACAAAAAAACAAAAACGGTTCATCAAAATGTATTTATGACCTTGCTTGATGGAGGAAAATATCCTCATAAAATTTATTATAAACACACAACCAAAAGATCATAGCAATTACATCGCATCAGCAAAATAAGAGACTGTCCTGTTTCAGCATTTCATTTTAAAGAAAGATGCTAACATGTAGTAGAAATAAGGTACTTTTAAACTCTCTCTCTCTCTCTTTCTCTCTCTCTCTCTGTGTGTTTGTGTTTGTGTGTGTGTGTGTGTGTGTGTGTGTGTGTGTGTGTGTGTGTGTGTGTGTCTCCCATAAGGCCCTCTTGGCTTTATTAGCACCAAGTGATTATACCATAAAAATCACATAATTAAAACCCAAAACATACACACACGGGGACCAAGGGAGTGTGTGTGTGTGTGTGTGTGTGTGTGTGTGTGTGTGTGTGTGTGTGTGTGTGTATGTGTGTGTATGTGTGTGTGTGTGTGTGTGTGTGTGTGTGTGTGTGTGTGTGTGAGGGGGTGGGGGCTGGGGGGACAGAGGGAGAGAGAAAGACAGAGGTACAGTGTGTGTGTGTGTGTGTGTGTGTGTGTCTCCCCTGTGTGCTAGTTATGGCTGCCTTCCAGTGACAGACACTCTCATTTGGTCCTGAGGGGCTCGAGCACACACACACACATGCACACGCGCGCACACACACACACACACATACACACACACACACACACACACATTCTCTCTCAGACAGGCTACTGACCTGTTCCTCCATACAAACCATCAGGACAATAGAGCCAAAGCTTCCAGCTCCATCAAACACATGGCCTCCACAGGAAGCCAAGGGGGATTGAAGCCTTGTTTATTAAAGCCTTAGTATTTGGAACGCATGGATCTATTGTTAGACAGCCAGTTATTCTTTCACTCCCATCCACCCATCCATCCTTCAACCAGCAGCCACTGATCTAAACAGAATGTTTAATTTTCAGCCCAGCTGTGCGCCTTCTTTGGAACTAAGTTTGTTTTATGTTTCAACATGTTACAGTAATAACGTGTGACACTTTCATAGAAATAATTGTCTCCTCTGATACTCCCCATCACTGATTAACACAACAGAGATTCATCCTATGGCCAGTTAATTAATGTTCAGGGAGTGGTGCATTTTGCATTCCCAGCTTGTTTGGAAGACAGTGAATAAAAGTAGAAGAACTGGGTGGTTAGCCTGAGCAGTGATGAGCCACCATGGCTGGTAGGTGATTTGTAAATTTGTCCCTGGGTGGGTCTGCTTGGAAGTCCACTTGTCTCTACGAGTCCACTTGGAAAAGGTGGTCTGGAGAATGGTCCAGTATACTTGGGCACAGTTCTCAGCATGTGTGAACGCTACAGTATCAAACGCAGAAGTGGACCGTTCCCTCTCATCATTCACTGTCAAGCTCATTTAACCACCACACACTCTCTCTCTTTCTGTATCAGAGTGTGTAGATACCCAAGTGTACCCGAGTGTACTTGAGTATGGTGAAAAGCAATTGTACCTAATGTGAAAGCCCCCTCAGATAGACCTGCATTGAGACCCACATCCGCCCAAACATGCTTCTGTATGGCTACTTTATGTTAGGACTACAGGATTATCATACAGTCCTAGCCTAATTCTTGATATTTTCAACTGAACAGAATTGCTAGCAGACAAAATACATATTCTGTGTAGGTCTATTCTTCTACTGGATGTGGACATTACACATTTTCACAATGCTTATTTTTTCAAAACACCATAGTTTTGATGGCATAAATTTTACCTTGAATCATGTAAAATTGTAGCAGCTCGGTGTGGTGCCCGGTTAATTTCCTTGGTCACATGACCTGCTCTTCTCCCAGGTTACACCAAACATCTGTAGTAAAAACTATATCTGTAGTCCTGTCCCTGATAAAATAATTTGTTATAGAGTTGGCTTGGTCTGGGGTGTATTTCCAGCAGCACAGACGCTACTGAATGATCATAGGAATATTAAAGGAATACAACAGACAGCAGTGCGTGTCCTCCTGCTCTTCTGAGACTACATGCTGATCATAAAGGTGATACTACTCCATAGAGTATATAGGCTACAATATAGTATATAACTGAGTATTTAAAGAATATAGTTTAAAAAGATACTACAGCTTCAAGTCTGCTACTTCAGCACCATGGACAGTTCCATGGGTTTATAGGTACACAGATACTGTATTTCAGAGCCGTGGTCGGGGCCATAGATTCTAATGTGCAAAAACTTAAGTCAGATAAAGGATCACTGAGTCTGGCAGACTACAGTAGTGGATGAGAATCTCAAGGACTATCATTAAATATAAAATATATAGGGAAGCCACAAACAGAGAGCTATGTAGAGCACTAAAACTGGGCTAAACAGAGTAAAGTGAATGGGAATCAAAGGGACTTTTCCAGAAAATCAACTGTCTAAATTATACATGTGTACAAGTATGATATCCCTAGTTATTAATGTATTTTACTTTATTATAATTCCAGTACAATGGGGCTGGTTGAAGGTTTCACTACTGTTTATAATGATACTGCATGTGTTCGCGAACAAAGATATACAAAAAATGCTGTTTTGTAAAGAGTTAGCTTAGAGCTAGTAAAACTTGGTATGAAGCTCAGTTATGAGGCCATTCGATTTTCTGTTAATATACAATAAATAACATGATTCCTGATTTCAGGCTGAAAATAATCACTTCCTACTTAAGCCACACCCACTTCTGGTTTTAAACCACACCCATTCTGAGTACGGATACAGATGGCATATTTCTTCACCCTCAATCATTAACTCATCAGGTGTTATAACAAATGTTCTAAATTAAACATATAAATGAGTTGAAAATGCAAAATCCTACAGGGGTAGCCGGTAATTTTCTCCTAAAGTTTTTATATCACTGCAGTGATAAAGTTGGGTGAACAAAGCATCACAACCATGAATCTAAACAATGCACAATTTTATATATGTATATATATATATATATATATATATATTGCTTTTCCCCTATATACAACATACATCAAATTTCTAATACTATTTCTAATTCTGCTATTTCTAAAATATCAGTTTGAGTCATATGGGTTTATGTCTGGCTGAAAAGGTGTTGTGGTAAACTCTGCAAAAGACAGATTCGGAGGGTTAGCAATTCTCTAAATGCTTTTTTGCCAGTAAAACTTAATTACAAAAAGAACAGGGCTCTCCAATACACATCTGGTCTTGTAGTTTTCCCACATTTCCCACCTCGTTCACAGCACTTTCCTCAAACATTGTTGGTTCAGCCTGAAAATCGTTGGGCTGTCCCCCAAAACGCCGGGTGTGCTAACATATTCTCGTCATGCACACGCAGAGCCAAAATGGCAGCCAGTAAAAGCCTTTTTCCAGTGAAGGTGAATTAGGCTGAATAGTGCGGCGCTAACAGCAGCCTGTGACAGAAGCTTTTAGTGGGTGTTTATAAAAGCTGTCAAACACCCAGGAGAGGAGGTGAGAGCAGAGCAGAGCAGAGGAGTTAAGGAGAGGACAAGCAAAGAGAGGAGTTGAGAAGTGCTGAGACGGAAAGGGAGAAGACAGATTTGGTTAAAGCCAGCAGGAAAGACCTCCTGCCTTTGTCTCCTGCATTCAAGAACTTGTTACTGTACTAACATGAAGGCTAACACCCATCAGACAGTCTCCTCTATTTCACCTCTCCCATGAACAATCTGTGAAAAATTTAGTAGACAGTCGCAGGGTTTACTGGGAGCCTTCCATTCTGTTATTAGCTGCACAATAAATTATGCTGCCACCTCAAATACTATTCAGCAGCAGGATGTTGACAGCAAACAGCCATGTAAACACCTAAATGAAGTTCTTTATTTGGATGAAATATGGTATATGGTTTCCACATGTGTTCATTCATTTAGATGAAACTTTGTTACAGTTTCTGCAAAAAGACAAGAAAAAGAAGAGAACATGTCTGCAGGCAGTGGGCCTTTTTCACAGCACAGCCAGTTTGACATGAAATAGCAAGTAAACATGGCTGTTAGTAATAACATTAATGAAGATTAATGAAGGTCAAACAGTTACCAATGACTTTTATGTCATTGGTAACACTTGGGTTCCCCTGCTATTTCATGTCAATTTTCTGAAATTTTGAAATCACAGTATCGCCCTATATTTTTTCATGATACATTTTTACCTCCACATGCCAGTTGCCTTAACCTGATTTGAATGGTTGACTGAACACATTTAAGCTTGGAAAGTTACAACACAGAAGCGCTGGAAGCACACGTCACTGTTTTACAAATCCTGCCGACAGCAGCAGAATGTGACTTGCCAGCAGAATGTGATCCCACATTTTAACGGGTCTACCCAAGACTGGTATGTACAAGTCAACACAGAACAGCGTAAAGGAATATAGACCATTCACACTGTATTACAAAAACGTAAAAATGATAATAATAATGCAATAATGAAATGCAGTAATAAAATCTAAAGGCAGATATTCAACATAGCGGGGCAGGGGCTAGGCAGGAAGAAGTGGGCGAGATCTAGGAATAGCCCCACTACAATCGGCAAAAATAATAGGCCAGCCACACCAGCACTGTATTGTTATTTTTATTTGCCTCTTCTCTTTTAAATTTTTTTCACCCGGCCTCTTTTTTCATCATTCTTTATTTTGTTTGCTCTAACTTCCCTTATTGAAACTGGCAGAATCTCGATTCACTTCACCTTTCCAGCTGAAAAAACATGTTTGAGTCATTTTATTCCACTGTAGACTTTGGTTTAAAGTTAGCAGTGAAAAAGGACCTGGAAGTGTGTAGCTGTGTATATCAACCTATATGAATATCACTTATGGATGAAATGTACATTTTTTTTTTTTTTTGCAGAATGTTGATATTAAACACACAAGTTTAATAGTCAACCAAAGAAAATTTTGCTCAGCTGAAATTTGACTTGTCAACCAATTAAATCGTCAAATATAATAATATCTTTAAAGACTCATCTAGTAATGCATTTCGCCTTCCCTATTGGTATACACTGAATCACGATGCATTTCATCGGTAACATGTCTTGAATATGATTACATCATTAAAATGCATTCATGTTGCATTTGGCTTAAAAGGGAGAGGGATGCAAAAATAGATCAGGTCACATGCCTCTGCTTATTAAAGTATGTAAGTAAGTAACCAATGAGAATTTGGGTTGGACAAGAGCATATCAACCAGCCGACTTGAAGCCTACATCCCTACAGTTTAGTATCATAACATTTCTTAGTACTGATAGACACACATTCATGCGCACCCACACATTTCACAGTGTTTTCAGACAAGTGTTGGCTTGTGGCAGCCAACCCAGATGTGGCAGACAGAGGGAGAGGAAGTAAGTGTTACTGACAAACAGCTTGTGGCAGAATGCTCTCCTGGGAGGGGAAGTAAGGCTTTTGGCATGGAGGCTGCGGGTAAACGTTTATATCTGCTTGTTCTCCACTGACAGTGGTGGCTCCTTCCCAGTGGAAAAGTGTATCAGCATTTTACCGTCGCGTGTGTGAGCGTGTGTGTGTGAGCGTGTGGTGACTACAGCCAATTACACACTGAAACTGTCCTGAAGCTAGGGTGATGAGATTAAAGCATATTTCTGGTTATTTTCAACCTGGGATTTATTTTGCTAGTTTATTTCCCTCCAGATTATGAACACTGATTGTGTGGCAAAAAATTCTGTCACTTACTTGCAGTGTTTATTGCTTTAGCGAGATGCCAGGTGAAAGATATTGGAGTACACAAAACAAACCCCACGTATCCTTTTTGTAGTTACAGCTAGGTAGCTGAAATCAATGGATTTCCTAGTCACGAATGTGTTTTTATAGAAAATCCAATGAGACTTGAACGCAGCATCAGAGTAATTGAACGATGTACTTGCCAACGAGCTCATGCTAAAACCTAATACTGCAATAATCATAAATTCTTAAGTGTTATTGTGTTGCAAGGACGTGTTTTAATTGCTTTTTGGATACAACTGTTGGAGTTTGTTTTGGCTTTTGATTGTGTGTTGGACAGCAGAATTACCGGAAACTGGAGGAACATAAAGTGAAGCAAGTGAGCAAATTTTGAAAATAAGCAAGAAGGCATGATGGCAAAAAACTCTGACTATAACCATCCTCAGTGTGTGTGTGTGTGTGTGTGTGTGTGTGTGTGTGTGTGTGTGTGTGTGCGCACGCGCGTGTCCTTTGGGGAAATATTTGGCCACAGGCGAGCAGATGCAATTTTTATGAGGCCTACAGACAAAGTCAAGTGTCAGGACAAACTTTGATTTGTGTTCAATACACACTTTCTTTTCTCTTTCTCCCTACCCTGCTATTTTCTTTTAAATGTCCTCTCACTTCTCTCTCTCTCTCTCTCTCTCTCCCTCTCTCTCTCTCTCTTGCTACTCAATACTGCTCTTGCTTATTTGGACTTGTTCGTCTCCAACAAGCGGTCTTGTGTTCAGTATTCTTGGGATGCAACATATTTCTCACTCTGCTCTCTCTTTCTATCTGTCTCTGTTAGTCTTTCCCCCCAGCTCTCTCTGTCTCTTGTTCGTCCAGATGTGATATAGGGAAATCCTTTTTCTTGATGGAGAGAGCGAGAGAGACGGGTCTTGTAAATCTCAGTGTCCACAAGAAAACAAGCTGGAATATTTTAACATGACACTGATGCAGCCAAAAAACAAAATGTTTTCTCCACAACAGTGCTGAGTTTAACCCAAGGAAGGGACATTGTAATGTCGAGGAAAACCTTTTTGGCCAAACTTGTAAGTCATATGTATTAACAAAAAGTTGTAAATTATTTACATTGAAGTACTAAAAGGCCTTAAATAGTAATTAGGTGTTATAATTAGTTAAATTGTTTGTGGCTACTTCTGCACTATTTCTCCACTTTGCCCCACAACGTCATCGGCATAGAAAATTATTACAAGCATGAAGTTGGAGGAAGCGTTACTTGTTATAGGTTCCTAGACAGTCTCTAAAAGCTTTTGTAAACACGTATCCAGTTCATTTGCGCAGGCTAACATTAGCTTTAGCATTTGGTACAAGCCTGTAAACCCAAGACGGTCCCAAATCACAAGCAGTTGTCCCGAATGCCGAATCCTGTTTGTGACAAAAATTAGACTACGCCCAGGTTTTCATCGTCATCAATTTCCAGTCAAAACAACATAGAAATGAACCGCACCTTTAATTCTTTTGAGATGGCAAAGTCGGATGTTTAGAAACACAATCAGCTGTTCACCACTGTTGTTCACAGACCTGCAATATGGTGGAGAATAAATTGCACTTTGAAAGCCCTCTATTAAATGAAATTGTTGTTACTGGCAGATTGTTTGTTTGGATCTCATCATATTTTCCTCAAACCCCAGGTGGCCTTCATGGCCCTATTAGTTCCCATATTGGACAGGTATGAAACAATAAGCCAACACTGGCATCTTAGATTTGAATATATTTCTCACATGTGGCGATAATCCAAGGAAAAACACAAAAATGTCACTGAGCATGAATGACTGAGCCGAAAATAGTACCTCAGCTGAATATATAGTAGCTCTTATAAGTCATAACCTAGTAAATAATACAAAAAATAATGAGGCGGAAATGGCATCTTAGATTTGAATATATTTCTCAATAGAGACATGCTGTAGCTGAAATAAAGTGATAAAGTGTGCATGGGGTTAATCTACTGTGGGAGGCAGGAGTTGGTTTATTTATTTAGGGTTAACCTCAGGTGAAATTACATTAATTCTATGCTTACTTGATTCATAAAACAGCCACTTATGAGAATATGTCTGAATGAATTCCCTGCATTTGTGTATTTATGCATGTGTAGGTGACAGAGAGGGGAGAAAACAAAGGGAGAGAGGGATTGGAAGGCAGCGCAAACAGGTATGCAGGTAAACTCAGCATATAACACTTTTATTTACTATGTTTTTGGCTGATCTGATCTGAATTGATTTTACCTAACCTAGTATGTAGTATCAAAACTGATATAAAGAGGTTTCTTTGCCCTGCACTGTGCAGGCTTATCGGCAGCGTTATTAGCAGTGCATGTGCTTTAACTGAACACAATTGGACTTTTATGCCCTTTAACAATTAGTTTTCCTGTTGTCCCTGCTCTTGTAATTTCTTTAGCTTTTCATAAGTTTGGAGATTTGACAGCATTGTGCCTTTCTTTGGCCTTAAAATTGTTCTCACATTCAAGTCGGAAGCAGCTAAATAGAAACAGCAAAGAATGCAAGGCAACTCTCTCACTGAGAAGTTACCAAAGCTTTAAAAAACCTTGGCCAAGGCACGGAAAGAGCGAGTCTTCAGCCTGCTAAGTTTAATAAATTGTTCTTTGTCGCACAGCACAGTGCTGAAGCACTGACACTGAAGAACATCATTAAACAAAACTGGAACATAACAGAAGGTGTCCTTCTCCTGAAGGGGATTTTTAGTAAGCCGTCCGTGTTTTCTTACAAACACACACACACACACACACACACACACACACACACACACACACACTTTGCGTGACAACCTCCAGTTCAAACCACCTGGTTGTTAACCACCAGCCTTATATCATTAAAAACAAACTTCTATTAACACTGATAGTCATAAAATGTAGACTAACTTATTAATTTACCAACTGGAGCACCACATTTGTTATTTACAGGCTAGAATGCCTTTGATGCTTCTACATTAGCTACACAAAAAGGAGGCTTAAGAATTGTGTGGTAAAACATATTTAGACATGGGCTAAATCCTGTATGTTGGACAGCTGGTGAGGTTGAAGTGATGTCACCCAATCTAATGGAAGAGGATAGGAATAAGTACAAGGCTCAGAGGGAAACCCAGATTTATAAGATACAGCTTTAACTGATGAGCTAGACTTTGGTCCATTGTGATGCACACATAAGGGGGAGTTGTTTTTTGGGGGGGGTAATGTATGGTTTTATAGAGTCGAGTGTATAGAATGCATCAAAAACCATCAGCTGGTGCTCAGCGTCTGCAGACTCTTAGGCAGCTTTCACATCTACTGTGTTTGGGTCGGACCTTCTGAACCTTCTGCAAAGTTTGGACTATTTTGGCAGACGTGAATATTCTAAGTGGATTTTGCTGCACCAAACCTTTGCTGAAAAATCAGGGGTCTCAGTCTGTTTCTGGTTAAAATGTAGTGTGGACCAGTTGTGGTGTGAAAGCATTTCAGTGAACAGCTGTACAGCGCATAACAACACGTCTCAGTCAGTGTATGATATTAATTTGTCACACAGTATACTACACTACAGAGTAAAGGCTTACACTTATATGAATTTCTAACCAGTGAAGCATAATCAGTAACAGCCCAGCCCAGTTTTGATTGAATAAAAAATATAAACTGTAAAGTAAAAGAGACTACCCAGTCACATTTCACAGTTCTTTACGTACAGGCTGCTTTTGGTGGTCTAGACATACTGCTCCCACCTACCATTCCAACACATTGCAATTCCCAGGCCGTCAAACACTGAAGCTTTGTCACACCTCTTTCACATCAGGTACATCAGGCATGCTTTTATCATGTGTCAGTGTCATGCCATGAGGTTTAGGCAACAAAACCACTTGGATAAGGTTAGGCAACAAAACGGAAACTGGACATGGTCTGGGTCACTTATGAAAAGTCTCACTGGAAATGTGAATTCACTGATGCCAAAGGGTGCCTCTGGCTTCTAATGGATGCCTTTGGCGATGGTGTCAGATGCCTTTGGTGATGGTGACCAAGCTGTGGTATCTGATGTCCTGGCAATGAGAATGGGCTGACCGTTATAATACAAAATATACGTTACAGTATACATAGATATCAAAACATTCACTTGCAAGTATGGCAGTGTGAAATGATTGATATATGAGGTTTATCATTTCAAGCGGACTCCGGTACAGACCTTTTCAAGACCACATATGTGAGAGTGCCCTGAGATTGCAGAATCTGAACATTGGCTGATGTTTTGTTCTGTTGGAGCCACTGGAGATGGCACATGTGGTGTCCTTTACCTTTTAACTTTGTCATTGTTTTCTAACAGGAAAGATGAGAAACGCAGAAAATGAGACGATGACAGAGAGAAAGAAGGCGAAGAGATGGGGAAGAGGAGAGGACAAACAGAGCAGGACGCACGACAAAACCACAAAAAAAACGTTGGCCCGGTTCAGAGAGCTCCGTTCTGTTGACAATTGTAAATTGCTTTATAACAGTAATGTTCAACACTGTGACAGTCTGCTGCATTCCAGTGTCATTTGTCCCGGTAGTCATTCACCTTGGCGCTGCCCTGCCATTACAGCTCTTATTTCTTAGGGCTATAGTGGCATTTACAGGCTCAGCTGACAGAATGTTTTAAGTGGAATTGAACGCCTTAGGCACAAGCAGAGAGAGAACACATTCACCACCCACTACTCAATAACAAAATTGACAGCCTAGGTCAGTGTGTGTAGTGTGTAGGTGTGTGTGTGTGTGTGTAGGTGTCTGTGCGTGGGCTCAGTTTCTTGCATATCACCATCATCAAAAGTGGTTTAGCTTTTAAAAAGGTAATATATTCAGCATTTTACCCCCATGAAACCTAAATTAAATCCCCTTTAATTCTTTGGGCCATGAAAAGCACAGACTCTCGACAAAGCTAGTGCACATGTTCCCACACTGCAGCACTGTTTCTTTTTTCACTGCCAATTTCATGGGCCACAATAGTGACATTTAAATAGTTTTAATTACACACACATGTATAAGTACAATTTACTGTAAACGAATGAGACCATATTATTGGTAGCCTCTGTCTCAGGCCTGTGTGTGAGATTATGCATGTGAAATGCAGTGTAAATGCAAGTAGAGGCAGCGAGATTTTTCAGCGGTAAAAAACCTGCAAGATCTTTTTCTGAGGTCACCGTGACTAGGGGTTTAAGGAGAAGAACAGATAAGGGAAGAAAAAAAATAGGAGGTGACTATCAATCGTCTCTCTCTCTCTCTCTCTCTCTCTCTCTCTCTCTCACTCTCCTTCTCTCCATCTCCCTTAGGCCTATTTCCCCTCTTTTCCCTTCTGTGTCCACTTCTTTGTCTGTCACTGTCATTTTCTGTCATTTTCTCTGCTTTTATAAAAAGGGACATAGACAGCAGGTTCATTTCCCAATCTTTTGCTGTGCATGTGTGCATGTATGCGTGCGTGTGTGTGTGTGTGTGTGTGTGTGTGTGTGTGTGTGTGTGTGTCTGTGCACACACACATCAGTATTAAAGCATTCCCTGCATATGCCTTTTTTTTTTATATGTGATAGCTTATGTTGCTGTTTGTTAGTGGTGGTGGTGGTGGTGGTGTGTGTGTGTGTGTGTGTGTGTGTTAATTTCTTTCACCAGCCCATAGAGAAACAGATTGTCAGGGAAAATGACCATTGCATACTGGTAGTTTTATGCAATAAGAAGAAGAGGGCTTCACTGCACCCCTGGGCGAGACAGAAATGACTGTGAAAGACTTTCTCTTTCTCTCTCTCTCTGCCTTGCTGTCATTGTCTCTCTTGCTTTCTTCACTTTCTCTTTATAACTACTCAGTGTCGCTCTCACACACACTTTATCTCTCCTTCCTTCAGTGGGAATTTTACACAAACTTTTGAAATGTTGCCCAAAAATAAGGCTCATCCCACGTCTTTGCAGTGCTAATCCCTCACTTTTATTCCTATAATACATTTTACAGTGGTTTACAGAGTTGTCAGCCTGTCTGCGAGGCATCTTTAGTAGGAGGGACATGGTGTGAAATTGATTACGTTAAAGACAAATACAATGTAAATACACATGGGTATCATATTACATGCAGACCAGTGTAATCACTTTGCCTTGTGTTGCTTTGCTGTATCAGAAGCTGTCACTTGTGGCTGCTTCACTGGGTATCCTCAGAGACAAGCACCCAATACTCACTTTGTTCAACATGTTTTTTTTTTTTTTTTTTTTTTTTTTACATAAAACTTCTTTTATTTCATCATTTTCTTTATTTCATTTTGCCCCATCGCCCAGTAAGCATAGGTGTGGAAAATGCATATAGGCTAATCTTGATATAGTGCTTAATGCAATGTTCATACAGGAAGGAGATTTCCATCAGTGGGAAAAGTAGAACAGGAAAGTAAAGTCAGCTGATGTTACCATTCAAGTTAAATCAAAACATAACACTATGAAATTGTTACTGTAACAAAAAAAAAAAAAGTTCAATGTCATGATAGACAGAATTGGTTTGTGGTTTCGAAAAGCATGCATGATAAAAGTAGCATTAAACTGGGATTAAATGATGCGGTGCAACTGATATGAGATCACCATTTTCTAGGTCCGTCTGCCAAGCAAGATATATCAGGGTTTTCAGAAAAAAATGAGATTCGTAATTGTTAATCACCAGTTAGATGTGGATGTGAACGCTATGTACAGGTTGGAAGATGGGCTTTATGATAAATCCCATATGATATTTGGTTTAACCCTGGTAACATTACACAACAGGAAAACCAAAAATCTTCACCTGGCTGCTGATTTGTTGCAACCGCTGTGCTCATTTTCATTTTCAACCTCTCAACTTTTTCAATTTCACTCTTGATCTGGTTTACGCCGCCACGTGGACTACAGACATATCATATGTGGTAACATATACATATGGTCATTTCCTGGTCCATGGTCATAGGCAAAGAACAGAGGCTAACCATTCACCTTGCTCAGTGCTACTGTGAATGAAATGCTTAATGTGAAACTTATTTTACAGAAAATAATGGATTTAGGGTGTGTGTGTGTGTGTGTGTGTGTGTGTTCACAGAGTTCAGTAGCTAACAGAAAACCTACTGTAGCTGTATGTGCTTGACTGCCTGCATCAGTGTGTGAGCTTAGGTATCAAATATTAGAGGTGACTTGTAATACACTCCATATCAACAACCACACACACATACACAAAACTGTGCTTGTCTTTCACACTTGCCCGGGGAGGTACAGGGGAAAAGGTGGGAATGAAGGTATAAACTTATTTCACCTCCACAAGTACACACACACACACACACACACACACACACACTCAAGGGATCACTCAGAGACACTCCCATGTGTCTCTGAGTCTCTGGTGTCAACTCTATTTCATCTCTTTCATGTTTTAACACTTGCTCACCTCCCTCTCTCACTCTGCCCTTTCTCAGTCTCTCTGTCACTCTATCGCTCTCTCTCACCCGGCTTCATTCTATTTATTTGTCCCTCACGCACACACATTTTCACCTGGAGGCCCGTCAGCGCCCCTGAATGCTGTGTGTGTGTGTGTGTGTGTGTGTGTGTGTGTGTGTGTACAATACAGATACTTGGATTTTCAGGATAAAGGAACAGGATCTCCAACCTACTCATTCTATACAAACACAGACATGAAGCACTGTGTTGACATAACCTGATCATTATTTCACTCTATTAAAATGACACACTTGATACACACCTCCAGGACTTTCAAACAGATAACCTGTGCACAGTGTATATATTTGTGCATGCTTGTGTGTGTGTGTGTGTGTGTGTGTGTGTGTGTGTTTCGCATTGGCCCTCAGGTCTATAAACAGAGACTGTACGTCAGTAGAAAACCAATCTACAAAACCTCTCTGCATAAATTGGAAATAAACACATCACACCAGACAAACACACACACACACACACACACACACACACACACACACACACACACTCACAAATCCACCACAGAAATTGGAAATAAACAAATTTCACACCATCCAACTCCTTAAGGCTTATGACTGATATTTTGATCTCATATGGCCGGGGAGCAACTGATATTATAAATGTGGCCATATTCATAATCATTCAGCGTTTGCAATCAAAGCGTGTCTTTGTGTATTAAAGCTCCAGTGGCAAACAGAGACACAAGGACATTTATGATGAATATTGATGGATTTTTCAAATGGGGTTTTTATAAATAGCGGTCAGATTACTTTGTTACTTAACTTAACGAGAACAATATACTTATTTGCACATATATGCCAACAAGTACGCTATTTTGTGTTATCCACAACAGTGTTGCTGATGATTTGATGATGTAACATTTGCAGTGCTTAAACAATTGGTTTAATTTGGTTTGGACACCAAACTCTTCATCCCAGGTGGGGTTTGGACCTTCCTGTCCATCACAAGCCGGGCCTCTTTAAACAAATGGTGACAGTTTAATCGGAGGTGAAGCTGCTCTCCACTGATGAGATGGAAACCTGTCATGACACACATCTGTCACTATACTGTCTTACCAACATAGATGCTTTAGTCATTGGCATACGGACATACTTACAAGACACATAAAGTGCTTTGATTTAGATTTAGACATATGTAGGTGTATGAATAACGTGTGGTCATGGTTTTATGAAGCGACATGGTACAGGTTGTCTGCCGTGCCTGAGAGCTAATAGACAGGATGAGCAGGGGCCTTTGTTTTCTGATAGTCGATAAGATTAGCTGCCAAACACAGATTTACTTATATTCTTCTCTAAGTGTTTGTACTGCAATTATTGGTGGTTCGTTCACTGATCATGTAACCTTTGACCAACAGCAATAGAATTGTCCCTGATCTTAAAACAGGGAGATTTTGGCTTCCAAACAGATTGAATAAACTATCAAACTTCCTTTCTCTTGGTGTGAGTTTTTTCTTTAAAACAAGAGCCTAGAAACTGTTTTGTTCTCAAGCCAGTGTGAGTGATAACACAGTGTGTTAAAGTGAGTTCAACTTGTGACTTAAAGTGAATGACCAACTGCAAACACCTTAGCTGTTTAACAGCAGTTTAGAGTAAATATTAATATAAGCATATGTCTCACAGCTTCCAATTGAAATGTGAAAGTTGAACGAAAGAAAAATAAGTCAGGGAAAAGCTTTTTCTCTTGTGACAAAAACATGTGCTGAGATATGAAGAAATGTGTGTGGGGCCGGCTGACCCGCGGGCTCTGTGTGTCCCACAGCAGATCTAGGTGGCAAAGGCTTTCATTTTCTAATCTGTGGGCAGGGACAGGCAGGAACGTTTGAAAGTGCAGTCATGATGCAGGCTTTTCATAACAATTTAGCAGCTCCACCATTCTGATTAAACTGTCTGCACTTGTCATTTGACTGCGTTTGTTTTATGTGGCGAGTTTTTACACACTGTGACTGGCCCTGATTAGTTAAGATATTCATACCTATAATGTTTATTTCTAGACACTTTAAGCAAAATGATCTCACTTTGCTTGCCATTTATTTTACCTCCATTTCAAGGAACGCCACTTATTGATAATCTGACTAGATAATGCAACGGGTGCCACTGCAAGAAGATCATTTAAATCAAATTATCTTGGAAGACGCATGACAAGTCTGAATACACAATGATATCACTTAATAAGCTTTTTTTCAGTGTAGTCAAAAAAACTAAGTGTGAATCAGTTAACAAAGAAACGCACCTTTGCTCTAAATTGTAGTGATGCTCTCTATTGACTTGTCCTGTTTTATTGTCTGTTTTTTCCCTTTTAGTCTGCCAACGATATTTGGTTCATGAAGGAAACATAACCTGTTTTGTTCTGTTCCCACCTGGTATTAAAATGTGTCTTTGGTGATCCAAACACAAGTGGACAGCTGTCGGTCCATCTGTACACACCTGGCTTAAAAATATTAAAATGTGTCTCCAAATGCATCTCACCCGCTCACATCTCACTTTCCTGCTCTACACGCATATTAACACATATCATTTCAGAAAGAAAGGGAGAGAGAGAGAGAGAGAGAGAGAGAGAGAGAGAGAGAGAGAGAGAGAGAGGAGAAGCCCACATGGAGTATATTTCACATCTAACAGCTCACAATGCAAAAACAAAGTCTTACTTTTGCTAGTCCTCCTTCCACTCAAAAAATAAAAAGTATTAACAGGCATCAGGAATTTACAAAAAAGGGATATCCTTGCTCACTCCAGCCTCATTTTAATGTGGCTGTCAATCACTGAAGATGTATTTTACATCGGTCTTGACCTGATCACGTTCAGATTCAGATCCAGGGGGCTGCCAGGGATTTTGGGCCCCATGAAAAGAAATCTTATTGGGCCCTTATATAGCCGGCCAATAGGCAAACCTTTTTATTTCAGGCCTTTTTAGGGCCCCCTCCCCCATTGTGGCCCTGGGTAATCAGTCCTGCTTTTCCCGCCCCACTACGACGCCCCTGCTCAGATCATTTGATTATTCCTGCGGGTCTGAGAGGGTTTTTGCTTAGGTGGCTAAATCAACCTGTAATAGCCTATTTGTGTGGTAGTCCTGTAGTAACTACATCACATGGCCGCCTATAATATTTCTGTAATATAGTAACTCTGTCATGTCTACGGTTAGAAAGAGTGTTAAATCACACTGGGACACGAAATTTGAGAAAGGCTGCTGCCTCCGAATTGGAACGGAATGGAACAAAAAACTCTGCTTATTGTTAACATATTTTAGTAATAGTAGACACCCCCAAATTTTCTTGTCCTGAGATCTGATCACTCAGGAAGCATTGAGGATGCATTGATACTGTTTCCACCTGTACTTCGAGGTGTCAGCTTGTGTTCAGATTTTGTCAAGACAGATGTTAATACCAGGTAGGAGCAGGGCCTTTGATGGAGGTAAAAATACCTTGACAATATATGTCATGTGATACTTTATGTGCTGCCATTGAGCTTGCATGCATGTCATTAAGTTGAGGGAATGTCTCTTTTTTTGTTCTTGAGTATCTGGGGTGTCAGTCATGGCTCTCCCACGCACACAACCAACTGCAGGTCTCAGTGATAGATTGAAAATGGTTTCAAATCAAGGCTAAATCTAGAATTAAAGAGAGGATTTGTCTCTTGTTTTGAAATGATAGAGTTGTTTTTGTCCATATCTTTTTTTTTTGCAGAGAAATTTTATTTGTTTTCAGCCATGGTAAGAATTGGTATTGATTTGTTTTAGCCTGTTGCAACAGTCACACTTAGAAACACAGAAACAACCTCCACAAAAATTACACCAATATACCAAGTGATGTCTTAAAAGGCAGCGCAGACAGAGGCAGGTCGTTACGCTCAATTAGCTTCCCATTTTAACTGAGGAGTCATCTAAAGAGACGATCGCACTTAATGTTTTGACAAGCATCTTCTTCAGATGTGTCCTGTGCAATAATTGCAAATAAAGTTCTGTTTGAACAAAACTGTAAGAAATGGCAGCAGAAAAATTATAATCATGGATCCCTCTAACCTGTCTGTAAGGTTTCCTCCTCACACTGTTAAGGGAATATAGCAGCTTTTTGGCAAATAAGCCCTTTGATCAATTTACTACTCATCAGACAAGACTTTACTTCTGTGTTCAGTACTGGAGTATTATTTAGTTTACTTCACATTAATGCAGTGTTAAGTATATGCTTCTGCAATATATAATAAATACAATGAATGAGGCCTATAGTGTAGGGTATATCCCCCTGAATATAGGGGATGTTAATTTCCAAGTGCTAACCAGCACTCTCAATATCTAAAGGAGACCTGAGGTGGGACCCATGGATGTCAGTGTCGATGTAGCACTGTTATTTTCCTTAATCTTTTCTTTCATCATTGTGTTAATAATATTCAAGATAATCTCTTCAGCTGCAAATTAACCCACAAGACACACACTCATTCAAGTCAGTTTGGAAGCACTTCACTTTTCTTCCCAAAATCATACAAAAAAGAGTGGCTATAATTGCTTTTACTCCCTAAAACTGATGGCTTCTTGGTCTACTTTTAGAACCTCATAATCCATTGCCCTGAGGTTTAATGTATGTAAGTGTGTGCATGTGTGTTAAGTGTGAAAGGAAGTGCAATAGCTGGGGATTCTGTAGGTGTTTTAACACTTATCTAAGGGACAACCTAAACCTCAGGGAAAGGTGACTTGTCGAAGGTTTAACACGCACGCACGCACACACACACACACACACACACACACACACAGAGAGAGAGAGAAAGACACATGCACAGTGACCCAGGAGAACCTGCAATACAACTTAATCCAGTGTTAATCCGGACGTGTACACCTCACACGCCACTATCTCTCCCTGTGTAACCTCTATGTTCTAAAGCACAAAGCTAATCCTGGCCTTTCACAGTGGGAAAATTAGATATGGTACAACGACCCGAATGTCTTTAGGTGTGCTACACACCCCTTGTGATGAACTCCATAACCTCGCTTCCAACACAGCAATGTGAAAGGGAAGCCACCGAAGAGACTTTCAAAAGTTTAGAGGCATCACTCTCTGGTACAACAGACCCAAGTTTTTCTGTTTTCTTTTGCTACATGGTCACCCAGCCAGTTTCATGGCTTTGACCTGTGTTAGTTGTCAACAACATTTTGGGATTGTATAAAACCTAATATATTAAAGAATGATCCAACTGGGTAGTCACAGAATAATCTGGAGATCCTTATTAATCTTTGAGTGTAAAGCTGTATTTAAGTATAAAACTAACTCTGGCTTAACTGGATAACAATGTGAGGGCAAAGATCAGACTCACTGTACAGGCCTGTGTCACAGCAGCCATTTTGACATGAAATAGCAGGGTAAACACAGGTGTTAATAGTAACTTTTGTAAAGGGTCAGCTCCATTTTATATCTAACAGAGACATGGTTCTAGTGTTCATGCTAATTCACTGGAAAGGCTCTGCTATACTTTAATAGAACCGAACCTTCATTAATGTCATTAGTAAAACCTGTGTTTACCCTGCTATTTCATGTCAAAATGGCTGCTGTGAATAAGGTCTGTGGTCCAAGAATAATAAATGCAGAGGAAGTAGTGTTGGTGCCATCAATGGAGACAGATTCCCTGTAAATATTGAGGCTTTTCGCCATATTTAACACCACCATTGCTATTTGCCGAGTAGCCTCCAAACTCCCTATAAAAAACATGAATGGGTTTTTTGAAAAATGCCAAACATTAATGTGTGTGTTCGATCAATAATTTATGTGGTACAATATGTTTGGTTGCACAGGTTAAAACACACCAACCAACATCACCATTTCGCCACTTTTAGCTACCTTTAAGATAACTTGTACATGTTCTACACATTGTTCAATCTCATGTTATAGACTCAAATGATTAAGATGGTGATGGTGTTTCAGTGAATAATTATTACAGTTGTTATTGTTCATATATAGTATAGAGCTGCCAAGTTCACGTTAGCTGTTATCTAGTTCTGTTCCACTTGTGTTTTCTGGTTGTTGCTTGCTACAGGACTTTCCCAAATTATTAGCATTTCAACCGCAACAGTAGGTATAACACATAAACGAAGGACCAAAATTCATAAAAGTAATGTTAGGATTTTATTTCATGGAGCAAAACCTAGTAAGCATTTATGTATCACAACCTTAACTTTTGTTTTTTCTTGCAAATTCCACTTGCCATTGGGATTTTGGCCTCTGCTAAGTAACAACATACAAGTTAAAGCAACCTGTGGCAGCGTAGGCAGCGTGATGGAAGTGAGGCGCTCCTACCGCACTGCTCACAGCGGCAGCACATTTCCACTGGCTGCCCTTTAAAACGCCAAGTTCCCTTGAGCAACCACGGCACAAAGCCTGACCTCCAGTCAGGCAATCGCGTTACCTGTTGGTAAATCTCTCCTCCAAACAAATCTGTAAATCCCTTCAGTGTGAGATCATGACAAACCAGCGTGAGTTGGCAGCTCTCGTGTTTTGTGTTATCCCCTATTCCTGTGTTTATGAGAGATATGGGTGTTATGGGTATTGTTCACTTGAAGCAGCATGAATTTTCGTTGACTGAGTACATTGTTTATGTATTGATGCACAGCTGATAATTGAGTGCCTAGAGACTGGAAAAATGATAGAATGAGTTTTGGAAATATTGGAATACAGATGACAGAGACAGTCCTGTTGATTGAATGTGGTACGGCCATGGTTATGAGAGTATTTTGATGATAAATAGCCTTTGTTAAAAATTATGCACTACAGACTCATGCATGTTAATTTGTCTCTCTGTGTATATTGGCTGACACACACACACACACACACACACACACACACACACCTCTGAGACCTCTGAGTTCAGCGGAGGGAATAAACACTGTTAGCCAAAATGAATGTCGTCTAAACAAAAATGAACTTTTCTGCCCACTCGTCTACTTTTTCATCCACATGACTTACTTCCAGTCCACTAACACTCCATTTGCAGGATTATGCAGGAGACATGGTGTGCAGGATAGTGGCAGTGCACTGAACTGCTTTTTCATTTGTTTCACAATGTACTGAAATTGTGTTTGCATATGTAGATGGAACTCATTCAAATATATTTTCAGTGGCCAGAATCTAATTTGGTTAGGCCTACACTAAGATATATTGTTAACAGTGCACAGGATGATTGTGCTTGCACTTCCCGTATATGATATATATGTATCCACATGTGCACATATATGACAAAGTGGCCAAACTCATGCCACTGATTCTGCATTTAAACTCTGACTCATTTGTGCAGAAGCCCAACACTGGCCATTTAATCAGGCCCTGACTTTGTAGACAAAGGTACACTTTCTAGGTTAAGCCCATTCCAAAAAATGTGTCTCGATAACACAACAGATTAAAGGCTTGGCATCTATTTTCCATCTCCGAAAGCTGTTAGTCACAGGAACATCAGGGATCACAAGAATAGCAAGGGCAAATTCTGTCACGGGTTGAATTTTCCCATTTTAGCATTGAGCTATAATCCTGATTTTACATGGAGAGGAAATGATGCAGTAAGCCATTTGGCAAGATTGTAAATGATACTGGCATGCTGCTTAATTCAACTGAGCAAACAGCTCAACTCATGTATCACAGTTATGGTCTTTATTAAACAGTCAGTGGCCATTTTCAAGAGGAAACCTAAACAGATTTGTTTACATTAGCCTTGCAGCATTAGTAATAAAGCAGCAACAAAAGCAGAAGTATCAGTAAAAGCAGTATCTGCAGTAGTAAGAGCCATAATAGCAACGGAAGCAGAATTGGGCTGTAGCAGTAACAGCAGCTGTAACAGTGTTAGTAACAGCCGTAGTACTCATAGCATTAACAGTAAGAGTAATACTACAACTACAAGTAATACCAGTAATTATCGTAATACTCAGGTCATGTCAAGTCAGTTTTATCTGTATCAAATATTAGGGCAAGTTTTGGAAAAGCTCATTGTAAAAAAAAAAAAAAATAAATAAAAAAAAAATAAATAAATAAATAAAATGGACAGCATTTTTTTTGAGAAAGAATACAGTGATGAGTGCCAAAGTTGTCTGCAGTTATAAATCTGAATGGTAGAGCTGAATGGTATAGACAGCATTTAGGGGTGACTGAGAGAAAGATTGCCTCCACAATTTTCTGTCTACTAGTAGTGGTCGTAGTAGTATCTGCAGTAGCAGTAGTAGTAGTGATGGTAGCAGTAGTGCTTGTAGCAGCAGCAGCAGCAGCAATAGTAACTGTAAGAGTAATTGTAGTAAGAGTACATGCACGAACAGCCGCTGCAGTAGCTGCTGAAAGAGCAACACATAACCAGCCTTTTTACAGCTGTTTGAACCTGAATGACCTGACGGAGCAAGAGGAAAGAAATACCCTCCTTTCTTCCTCCTGTCATCCCCTTTTCCAGTCAGTCACTCAATAACTGGCTCTCCTAAGGTGACCCTCTCTCCCCGTACTCCTCCCTGCTTCCTTCCTGCTCTCGCTCTCCCTTTCTCCATCACACACTCTCTAATACTCTGTCACTCAGAAAAGAGCCTCCTGGAAAAAAGAGATGAGGTGTGCGTGCGTGCGTGTGTGTGTGTGTGTGTGTGTGTGTGTGTGTGTGTGTGTGTGTGTATCAGCAGGAGAAAGAAAGAGGAGAGAGACAGCGGGAGAGGATGAAAGATTGAAAGAGAGAGAGGCAAAGAGAGAGGAGGAAAGACAAAGAGGGAGAAGGAAAGAGTAAAAAAGTAGGAAATGATTGCTCAAATCACGGGTTACAGGCTGACATCTTGTCAGATGCTGCTGTTAACGTGTCAGCAAATGTGTGTGTGTGTATGTGTGGGTGTGTGTGTGAGTGTGTGTGCATGGCCACATAGCTGGGCATGGTAAAACTCAATTTTAAAACAAAATGGTTGTACTCTCAGAGAAGGCCCGGATATATTTTCATGGTGAGAGCAAAGTTATAACTTTTGCCTATTTTGTGTTTTTGTTATGGTGTTACAATAAGGTTTATGTTGACTTACTAATTTTTCTTCCTCAGGTGTCATAGGACTGTAAAAATTTGTAGCTAACAAGCATTAAGACAAATGTGAATCAGCTGGCGGCACTCCAGAAAAACATTGTGAGAAATATCCATCTTCTGCTCTTACTTGCTAATGCATGTTTTGAAATTTTAATTTCTCTTAAAGCAAGTGGGAAAATAATGGCAGTGGAATGAAACATCACTTGCTACCAATGCAAGCCAATTTATTTTAAGAAGTTTTGCATCAAGTGCAATTTTCTTGTATGGGCCTGAAGAGAGATCAAGTGACTTGTAGAAGTGGTCATCTATGAGGTCCTTTTTATTTATGTACTTATTTAGTCATTTTTTTCCTCCATCTTTGGTGCTAAGCTCCCATCTCTGTTTTGTTTCTGCACTGCATTTCCCTGAGATCACCTGCCAATCAAACGATGTGGGCGGGAGTTTGAGTTTCTGTAGGTGGTGCTCTTTTCTTTGTCTGTTCATCACTGCTCATGCTAACTACTCAGTTTTCCTTCTGTTGTTTAGTTCAACCAAACTGGGTCGTGTCTGGATGGTAACCCTCCACCTACACACTTGATTCTGCACCGTAGCTCTTGCCTCTGCTCGAACCTTAACCCTAACCCTAACCCGATGTGGATGGCTTTAAATATTTTCTGCCTTACTTTATTTTTAATAACAATATAGTTCCTAGTTGCCTGGGTGCTTCCCTGGACCTCTACTTGGGATTTACTCTGGTAAAGATTGAAACTTGTATAAAAAAAAGTATTAATTAGCTGGCTGATTGTGGTTTCTTTTTGGACCCATTGATGTGTGCTCTATCGATCAAGTAAAGGGTTTTGGTCGGGTCGCAGAGCCTCCACAGCCTCCGCGGACTCTCCAACAGGTTACACACACACACACACACACAGGACTTTGCTTTGTTGACTGAAACACAAGCCTCTTAATTTCCTTTATTGTCCTCGTTTTGTGTTTGTTGTCATTGTGGTTGTGCTGCTGACACTTTTCTGACAAATCCAAGTAGACATGAAAGGTGTTAAACATGAATTTTAGGTTAGAGAGTTTCTTGCTTGTTTCGCTAGATTTGTGGGAGTTTGGCAAATCTAGGGTTACCATCTAGACAGGGCCAACAAACTGCAAAACATAAAGCATCACCTCCTGTGCAGCGGAGGAGGATTTTTCCCATGAAAGAGCTACCAGACAGCAAATGGAAAATGAATGAAAATGTGATTGTCACTTGATGGTGGATGGTTTTTGCACACGTACATAAATGGGCATTATCACCTGGCTGGGCTGGTCAAGCGCTCTCACATTTCCCATCAGCACTTTGACCCCCTCCACTGTAAGGTCAGCCAAGCTCCTGACTTGTGTCCCTGGCTACAGTTCTGTCTCTGCCTTTTAATAGCCATGTCTCAACTCTGCATGGCTCTGGATTTATACACTGTTCCATAGGCCCTCTCTCTCTCTCTCTCTCTCTCTCTCTGCAACCTCTATGCCTTTTTTTTGCTCCTTTCCCAAGTATACTAGTACTATACACAGTGCATACTGTACAGAGTGTTTGTGCCCCTGTCTCCCTCTGTTTCTTAATGCTAATACACACACACACACACACACACACACACACACACACACACACACACACACACACACCATTATTGACCCAGTCAGGGTTAAAGAGATGAACATACTCACACTATGACAGGCCTTGGAATGAAGGATGTGTGTGTGTGTGTGTGTGTGTGTGTGGTGTCCATTATTCTGAAAGCTTCTCTTTCTGATTCACTGTGGTTCTAATGATATTTAACCGCCAGGCCATTTTGAAAATGGGCCCAGGCCATAAAAATGCCTGATGTATGGCCACAACTATGTATCACACACCCACACACATACACTACCCTACACACGCACACACACACACACACACACACACACACACACACACACACACACACACACACACACACACACACACTTGTGTATTACTGTACCCTTGCTGCTTTCCATCATCAGCTGAAGCCTGTGTAACTGTGGGATGTGAGCAGTTCATTCATTACTTTCTCTTCTTTACATTATTAGTTGTATTTTACCTTCCCCATTAGCTGCCTTGCAGATCTGCTGTCTGCATGGGTTCTCAGAGCTTTCACAGAGTTTTTCCTGAGCTTTCAATACTGATAACTGCAAACAGGCACAATGTATACGCTCCAGCAACCCAGGGCTTTAATCAGGCCAGCCCATTTTGAGAAAGAGGTCTTTTTTTGCTTATTTTGGATGCCTTAGATTTTTTTTTTGTACTCACTTACTTTTTTTTCAGAAAAGCAATCTCAAAAGTATAAGCAATATATGAATAAATGTAAGCAGCATATCAGCTAGTCGTTGCAAATTCATTGTCATTGCAAAAGTGAATATGATAATGAGACAGGTACATAAGTGTCTAAAAAAGCTGGATAGACAGATTATAGGGGAAGGTGTGTGGTGTGTCTCTGGGTGAGGTTGGGGAGAAGCAAGGTCTCAGTGGATAAAGCTGCAAAGAAGAGAAAATAAAAGACCTGTAGCTCAAAAATAACAACAACTACACCATTCAACTTCATCCATCATTACAAAAGCCATAAACATGGGTAAAGCTTTTTTTTTTTTTTTTTTTTTTTTTTTTTTACACAAATACATGAAAAGGGCTGAGTCCTGGTTTATAAAATTACCCAGAACCATCTGTAGACTGAAAAAAAAAAAAACAGTCTGAACCTGTGAAAAAAGGAAGAAATTATTTTTTTTCCCTTTTGTCTCAGCCTGAAACTCCCTGCACTCTGACCATTGTGGTCCCTGATGGATCTATTATCAGTTTTTTTCACTTCTACCTACACTGCAGGTATGTTCTGTAGAAGCCATGTGGGGCCCATGTTTGAGCAACGACCTTACGTCGGCCACCAAACACAGGAACATCTGCACCTCCTCCTTTGACTGTGTAGTTTTTCTCTGGGTTGCCATTGTTTTTTGAATAAAAAAACAAATGCATCCACTACAGCAGCTTGGCTATTTAAAAATAATCGCTTGGTACCGGATGTCTGGTGTCAGGCCATGATGGGGATTCTCTCCCTTGTTAATTAGTGCTCTCCTGTGGTTCATGTCACCTTTTTGTATCTGCTCAGCTCAATGGAACCTTGACTGAGGTGGTTCCAAAAATACTATCCAGTATCAGATACTATCCTAAACGTTTGCCTAATGGAAAACTTAAAAGAAAAAAAAAAACATCTCTGGGGTACCTCCTAGATTTTCCACTTTAGTCTTACAGCAACACACAGTCACTATAGTATGTAGCAGAAGCTGCCTTCAAAGGCAGTGGGAAATATTGACATTTTGGGTAGAGCATGATGGAATAACTCACTGAGGTTGTAAATACAAATGGTAAATATGTATTATTATTATTATTATTATTATTATTATTATTATTTTTATTTTTAAACCTGTTCCATTCTATGATTCATGATGCTGCATAAGCCTTTTCCAGTTAACTTTTTTGATTTGTTAAAACAGTGTAAGGTTATGAAAGGCAACACCAAAGCAGCAGAAATGATTTCTCTGTTCAAAACTTTGGCACTTTGTTAGCAGTAACTCACACACAGATTTTGTTTTATCATTAGAAACCTTTGACCTTTCCCAGTATTTTCTTATCATCCTCTGTGTTTCTGGTATCTTTAACTTCCTAATGATGTCTTTGCTGCCATGTATTCCCATTTTTCTGTGACCCCTCCAAGTAAACATTGAGTTTAAAGGTGTTGTAAATAAGGTTTTTATTACCTCATGCAGCAAATGACCATAATATATCTTTGGGAAGGTTGATAGCGTTGTTGATCAATAGCAATGACTCAACAATTACTTCACCATGGTAGATTTCTGGCTTTCAAAACGTACTTTCTAGTCCGGACAGTGAAAGAGGTCAGTAAAAAGTCATAAATTTCAAAATGGCCCTTTATTGAGCTTCTCCATGGTGCATATGAAAACAACCCGTCCAGGAGTGCTGCGACCAGTGATATAGTGGTGACTTTTTATATGCCTTTATTCAGGACAAGGGACATTAGCCAGTGATGAATTTGTAAATCATTTGGATTGCCTTCACTTTACTACAGTTTGTGTCTGTAATAGCTTTTGGGGATGAATATGAGACATTTGGAGCAAAATGGCCACAGAAAGAATACTAAACTCAAAGGAATGGAATGGACGCTCTAATGAAAGATTGTAACTTGGACACTAGAAATTCAAGCGTTTAATCCCAAGTGTCCAGTTGGACTGATCATTACAAACGGTGAATCCATCCTGTCTTCCTATGATCTTTGGATAGCATAATCAGTCATTATGATCATTAGGAAGTTCACCTCAAAACTAGTGGAAAAAGTCCTGGATGTCTTCCAGAGTTCAGCCCAGATGCTGCTCCTCTCTCGTCCACTTGCACTTGGGTTCATAGAATGTGTTGTTTGAGCATTTGTCTGAGTATTAACTCAGGGTAACAAGCCAGAATGTCCCTGTTAAATCACTCTGTACACCGCCACTCTTTCCACAACATTAGCTTTCTGTTCATTGTCGATCTAACAGCTCCAGGCTGCTTCTGATGACACCAGATATTAGATTCTTGTCTCTGATGCTTCTAGCTTTGGGCGAGAGTTGTTCATGCTCACAATTATTGATTTGGCTGTCCGTAGCCGCATAAGTAATTATATGAATCATTAAATGGAGTGTTATCACCCTTTAAGTTGGGGGACTGAGGGGAGATTCTGCAGAATCTGTAACAACAGCAGCTAACGGGACAGAGTGTCATCTTTTCATCAGAAAATCCAATCGGCCAAATTAAGGCTTTCACCGCTCATTGACAGATGGGCTCTGGATTTTTACTTAAGGTGCAGAATCGATAAGAGAGTCACTGATCAGTCACTTTGGGTTTGGCAGAGAGCTGGGTGTCCAAAGAGTCCTGGTCATGAACTTATTAGGAATAAAAATGGTTACGTCAGAAAGTCCATTCCAATGGAATAGGATGTAGCAGGCTTATTGTAGCCCCACACACACAGTCACACACCCATCAGCATGCACAAAGTTTCCAGGCGCCTAAAGGTTGGCTGTGCCCCGAGGGTTAGACAGATTATTATGGGCCAGAGTGAGTGAGCAAGGGAGAGATGAGCTTATGAATGTCTGGGAAAGGGAGCTACTCCCCGACAAATATTCACCATCTAACAAGCCTGAGTCATTTTGCCTATAGGAGAATGAATGAGGGCTCTTCAGAAGTAGCCTAATGGGTTCAAATAGAGTCTTTTGTGCATCAGCTTCACATTATCTTGCTTTCACTTGCATACAAAATCATGCTGTATGCACGTGGTGTCAAATGCAGTGTTACTTAAGCAGGCTTATGTAAAAATAATTGGTCAACCTAGAGGATCTAACAGGAACTGTAACATGTTCATATTGAACCATGCAGCTTCCAGGAAGAGATTGACAGTGCCCTCGGCCAACCCTGGCAAAACTGCTGCCTACTGGGGTCTGCCAGCACAACTTGGCAACATGTTCCCAGCAAATCAGCTTTCCCCAAGGATTTCCTTGATCAGTTGTCATTTTCTTTCTTCATTTTCTTTTATTCTGCCTCATTGCAAGACGAGAAGAAATAAGTTTCACCTGTGATTTTGAATGTTTGCATTGCAACAAACCTTTGTGCAAATCATGAGGGGATACGAAAGATTTCACAATATATAATCAAATTCTCTCATTTTTTAAATATGAATTTTTGGTTGAGACATCCACCTTCTTATGTTCTACGTCTGTAGCTAAGAAAGTCATCACCACTCATAAACCATAAAAGACTGTTTCATCTACACCCAATTTCAAGTCTCTGAAAGTTCATTTCATATCATAGTGGCATGAATGGAAACCAATGGCTGGATAAAAGGGTAGGGAAATGATACTGGAGGTCTAAAATATGACTGGTTCCTTTGGGAAAAGATTAGCAAAAATGGTAAGTATATTCAGTTTTTGGATGTCACACTGAATGTGCAAAATCACTGGTATGGTCCTTTAAGACTCAACAATATGTGGCTCACTTCCTCTGACATATTACAAAGATCTGATGTTTTCTGATCAGTGTGAAAAGCAACAAGCTCGACCTGTTTTCATTTTTCATGCAAAACTGGACCCCAACATAAATCTTATGGCGTTTGAAGCAATGATTTTGGTTCCATAGCAGCTTGGTGGAGCAACCATTAGCATGAAGGACAATGAGAGCCCGATATGGGAAGAAAGAATGTGTTTGGTATTTTGGGAGATACCTCTATTCAGTGCAGAAAAATGCTAAGGAGAAGATAACAAAGAAATTGAAATGTCGTGGCCTGTAGTTTGAAAGGGCTTCTATGATGGATAAGTTTTGCAATGTATCCATCACTCTCTCTCTCTCGCTCTCTCTCTCTCTCTCACACACACACACACTCCTTCTTGTTCAATTAACAATTTTCGAGAGATAGTTTTCAAGCCTTAAAATTCCCTAATGAAGTGTTTTGCAGCACCGCTGTGCCATTTGGCTTGCCGTAGATAATTGTCATTTTAGTGTTGGAGACAGATTAATGAAGTGTGAACCTTGGCTTGAAAGAAATGAACACACAGACACAGACACACACACACACACACACGCACACACACACACACACACATGCACACACACACACACGCTCTCTCTCTTTCTCATTAACAAAGAAATATGGATGCACAAAGATGTTGTAAATACACAAGAACACACACACACTTCACAATGTGCGGTGCTGTCATTTTGCTCATAAGCCACGGCTAGCTTCTCTCTCGAACTTTGCCTGCTTGAATGCGTAACACTCATTATGCAAACTCTTTTCATTGCAATGTAAGTACTTATTTGTATATGATGGTGGCAGTAATTTTTTTGTTCCTCCTTATAATTCCAAAATATCAAAGACTCGTTGCAGCAGTAGTGGTGGTAACAATAGTCATCATAATGGTAATAATAATGCTTACATGATCTTTTTCAAAACAAAGGTTTTAAAAAGTGCTCAAGAGAGATCACTGAAATAAAACTTCACGTGTTTATTCAGACACGTGAAGAAATTTGCCCATTAGTTGAGATAATTTCATTAGTTTCCAGTGCAAGTCAGCTTATTTCAGTATTTCTCTTAGTTATTTCTCGAGTCCAGTTCATTTTATTCGTGATCACTGTGTATCATACCCAGGCAATTATACTATGGTCTGAAGCAATCGCACATAATATGAAAACACCTCATGTGATGGACATTTTTCACTCTACACTGTGTGTCTCATTGAGATCTGTGTGTCCTTTCCACCAATGTACAGACCTTTCTGTGGGCATAAATATTTATCGCACACCACAGCAACCCCTGGGTCAGCAAACATCCACCCTGCTGAAGTGTCCTTGAGCAAGTCGCCGCATCCCTACCAGCTGCTGCTCTGTGTCTGCCTCTGACCTCCCCGTGGAGGAGGGGCAGGAGAAGAGAGGATTTCCCTACAGGACACAGGTCACATTGAGAGAACAGTGACAAGAAAAGGAAGAAGAGAGAGAAACAGGTGCATAGAGAGGGATAGAGAAACAACATTTTCTATGCGCATGGAGAGAGAGAGAGGAGGAGAGGAAAGAAGAGGAGAGGAGAGGGTGTGAAAGAGTCAAAGCGGGATTATGGAAATGTAATATCCGGTTGATAAATCATAGTGACTGTCAGGTGCTCAGTCATCTGATAATATGACAGACAGAAGCAAGAAGCTTCCTCTGACACACTGCTAATTATAGAAAGACATAATGAACTTACATCCAATGTGTGTGTGTGTGTGTGTGTGTGTGTGTGTGTGTGTGTGTGTGTGTGTGTGAAAATAATCTCTCACCCTTGTGGTGGGGGATAGTGGAACAATCAAGGTTTGTGAGCATGTATGTTTTCATCTTTGAGTGTGTGAATTAAAAGTATCCGATTTGGCCTGTGGCTGATTGTGTAGCTGTATATCAGTGTGTGTGTGTGTGTGTGTGTGTGTGGGTGTATTGCCTATAGACCTCATGGGTTGTCATCTCAGGCTGCATTACATGCATACTCAGAATGATTACACCCAAACTCCAACTGCAACTCAAACTACATGTCTGCCACTGACTTTACAGTGCATGCAATTTGCATAGTAAAAATACCTGTCATCTGCTTAAATAATATTACAGCACATGTCACAATGTTTTACCAAAGAAAGGTGATTTGCTAATGTGAGCTCTCCAGCAGAGGCTTGTAAAATGTGCACTTGGCAAACCTTCAAATTCAAAAGAAACCAACAGAAAATCGTTAAGAGATTCCAGAGATTTTGGGCTCTAACTTACACCTGGTACAAAGTAACATCAGGAGCGTCATTAAGTGTCTTTGCTGTTGGTTTTAAAATGAGGTGTGGTCAGGTGCATTGTTGGAGCGCTGCTATCTTGAGGCGGTTGAATGTGGTCACATATAAACCAGGTCTGAAGTCAGTGATGCAGGTTTCATTGTGATTTTATGGGTGCATTAGAAAGCCAGTAATGCGTGCTTACACAGGTGTCAGTGCGCGCCGACGCTGCTTGTTGCACACACAGGGACAGCTGCTCCACCTCAGGGAGCGTCGATAGAGTCCTGCTGTTGCTGTAGATGATCTGCTCGTGCGCTTTCACTTCATGCACGAGCAGATCCAGTGTCCTCTGCAGAGAGGCTTTCCTTCTTACCTGGAAAATCCACCATTACGATAGCAATCCACCAAAGCACAAGGACACATGGCTTTTAAAGGGAGTAAGAGATGGACCTCCAATTGGTTTATTGCATGTTGCTCCCAAAACACACCCATGATTAATGAAGATACCAAGTACAACCCTTTGAACCATGTGCCTTGCATACCAACCCTTTTTCCACCATTAAAATAGCAACAGACTTGGACACACCCTAGATGTACTTGCGCCATGCTCTTCAAACCATGCATTTAGTTTGTTAAAATAGAGCCATAATTGTTGGGAATGAACAGAAGTGGGTAGTTAGCATGAGCAGTGATGGCCCACATGGCTGGACAGACAAAGATACGAATGCCACCTTCAGAAAATAAAACTCCATCAACAGAAAATCCAAGAAAAAATAACACTGGACACACTGACCACATTTACATGCACACACACACATGCAAGAGGCCACATTACTGTGAGTAGTCAGGTTAAGGCAGGGAATCTGATAACACATTTACATATGTTCCATTAACCCCAGTTTACCTGTGGTGGGTCAGTAATCAGATGCCCTAGCTGTGATATCTAGCTGTATGAGTCCACATGGTGATGAAACATCCTCATTAGTTGCTCCATGCTCCCCTGGGCTGCTAATCCACGATACTGTATTTTTATCACTCCATTCACTTCCATAGCAAAGCTGTTATAATTTGCTTTGTTCGTGTACAAGTGATATTTTGGGACCTGTTTTGCTGTGCTATGGAGGTAAAAGGAGAGCAACAAATACAGTATTGTGGACTAACAGCCCAGGGGAGCATGGAGAAACTAATATTTAGGATATTTCAAGGCTATTTCACCATCATGTGGACATACATCACATCCTGATAACTATATAACCCACATTTATAGCAAATCCAATTTTACTTTAAGCCCTTGCCCTGATAATGGAAACCAAGTTTCTCTTTTACATGATATTTCAGAAATAACTTCCGTACATGGGTAATAACCCAATTACTAAAGTGCACATAAATTTACTGATTTATTGACCAACTTTAACAAATAACCTCTCAACAAAACAGGGGGAAAACCAACTTAAGTGAAAAGTCACCAGCTACCCACATTCACAGCTACCAAAATAAAAATCACAGTTTAAACAGCGTCAAAGCCACAATTCTATTTGGTAAGTTTAGTTTTGTAAGTTTAGTGCTTACATTGTGCTTTCTTTTTTTATGTATGTAACTTTACTACCTTGCATAACGACTTTTTTCAACCAAGCATTTAAGAAATTCAATAAGAGAGAAAAGCATGAGGGCATAAATTACAGTGGAAGGAACGGAAAGAGAGAAGCAGTGAAACCGAGAGCGAAGAAAGAGAGGGCTCTACATCTTCAGAAGTTCATGTAATATTAACTAGTAATTAAAAGAACTGAGCTGACCCAAGGCGAGAGACAGACAGAGAAACGAGAGAGAGAGAGAGCGAGAGAGAGAGGTAGAGAGAGAGAGGAGAAGCCCACGTGGAGTATATTTCACATCTAACAGCTCACAATGCAAAACCAATGTCCAAGAGTTTAATGAAGCATGTCCAGCTTAACTTCACCTCACCTAACCTCCGACAGTCTTTTTTAATGCCACCCCATGGGCGTCAATTAGGTGTGGCACAGGGTTGGACTCACTATCCTTTAGCCTGAGTGAGTCCAGATTTCTATTTTGGATTTCTGTTCACCGCACTCGAGAGCTCACATCAAGCAAACGTGGCCTGGAATTTATTTGGAGGACATCTCTAAAAATAATGGTATCAGGGCTGCATTTCAGACCGGCGTAGCATTTCAAATAATTTAACCAAATGATGATGTGAATAAGCGACAGTGTGGGTGTATACCTGTGCATCCACTGCCAGGTAGGAATCAAAGTTTTGTCTTGCATTCTGAGGTGAGCTATAGGCCAGTGGGGTCCCGGGACCTCCAGGGTTGCTTAGGGATCACTCAGTGGGTCCACAGCAAAATGAAGAATAGTTTAATTACAACCTCATTTGAGTCACGAAAAACTGAAACAATGCAGAAAATGTATGAAGATATGAATATATTAACATTTTGTTCTCAACATGATTTACAATGCCTAAATAATTTCACCCCTTGAAAATTGTGCATATTCACTTGATTTTGTGGCAAAATCAACAAAACAGAAACTTAGGCCAAAAAAATAATTAAACAATTACAAGAAAAATATATTTATAATTATTAAATTTATATACTTTAATGTCCAATCAATGCTGGATTGATGTCAGGTCTCATGTTGGAATGCTTCACAAAAATGGAAGAAAAATGTAATACTGAACACAAACCAAAAGATCTCTTGATGTTAGGGTCACCTCAGATGGGGGTCCGCAGCTCATTGAACGTCAACTTGATGGGCCAGAACATGGATTTTAAAAACCCCTGCTATAGGCGACTGGAGATCATAGCTTCTTGACCCACACACATACACACGCACGCACACACACACACACACACACACACACACACACACACACACACACACACACACTACATCTCACTCTTATTAGCTCTCTGCCCTGGCTACAAGAACAATAACCTCAGAACTTTTAAAGGAATGATCAGCATCAGTAAAAACTTCATTCTAAGCAGATTTTCTCTTTTTTGCCCTCCCTCTCTCCCCCGCTCGCTTCCTCCCTCAGGCAAAACATTTTGCTGACCAAGACTTAGCCAGCCATCAAGAGTTACAATTTCCCCTTTATCCTTAGTTCACTTTATGTCAAGTCTGCTCGTAACGGGGGCCAATAAAGTTAGACGTCCTCATTTCAGCTGTGTGAAAAGAGCCCTTTGACTTGTGAGACGTTTTCCTCCACCCTGGGAACGTACACTTTGGTTTCAGCTTTTTAAAGTGATGCCTGGAATGGTTTCTGCCAGCACTGTAAATGCACGGAAAAGTTTGGTGTACCCCTGCTGTTTCAGTTTTTCCTCTCATTGTGCACGGACCTATCTTTGCACGAAGGCCCAAAAGAGAAAAAAAAAAAAGCCACGGTCATGTTTGAATATTGAGGGCGACATAAATACAATCCATCACTTAGCATTGGGATGATCATTCAGTTACATTCAATGCATTTTTCAGTCATTCAGGCTGGTCATCATTCTTTTTGCTAAACAGTATGAAAGAAACAGTCATGAGAAAAAGAAGCGCATCCTCTTTCAATTCTTTGGTTTTACCTATCAGGACATTAAAAAAAAAAAAAAAAAAAAAAAAAAAAAAATTAAGTACACCCTGATATATAAAACCATACCGACTGTATTTGGTCCACAGTATAATTAGTCATTATTTAAACTATGGTTATCATGTGATACAAAATGTTCATGTTTTAATTAACGTAGGACATATTTTAGGCAATTGTGTGGCCTTGTGTTACGTAATGTAGGTGCTGAGTGCCCGTTGTGTACAGTGCATGATATTTGCTCTCAGGAATGATCGCATATCGGCTTTGAAGTAAACAAATAAATGAATAATAAATAAATAAATGGGGATAACACCAGACACTTGATGTTTATACCCTTCACTTTCAGAGTACAGTTCAGCAGCCTTAGTGTCATACACAACAGGCAGGGGGTAAACAAAGCAAATGCCATCATCTGTGACGGTTGTCATCCCCTCCATTCTGTGTTTAAGGTAGTAAACCCCCCCCGGCCAGCGCTTCAGTCTTTCTACTGCCAAGAAAAACAGGTAGACGCATGCCTTTATCTCTCCTGCCTCAGGCCTCCTAAATGCCGGCAGGATTGTTGCTGATCCTGATGTCAATGCTAGCTGTGGTGATGATAATGACGACTGTGATGATGACAGCGATGATAGTAATGATTTATTTTATGCTGTTTCCATTAAACTCTGCATCGACAACTCGCATAAGCAACTGTCTGTTGTTTATTGTGCTCGTCAGTCTTGTTATGTAATGGATTTTTTTCCGGGCTCGCTGTAAAGCCGATTGACTGCTAGAAAGTGCTTGTACTTGAAATTTGAAATAAAAAACCTAAAAGCCATTCTGCCACCTGGTAGCTATTCAGCCAACTGGCCACCATTTCATCATCTGATGGCTTTAAAGACAAACAAGACGTTACCCTGAGCAAATGGAATGGCAAAAACTGAATCTGTGCAAGCTTCCACTCAGCCCAAGATGTCATTTAAATGTTACTTTAGCTGTCATACAGCCCACGGGCTGGATGCACAAATCCTTCTTAAGAAAACAGAAACCTAACACACAAACAAACAAAAAAGTCAATTTTCCTAATCTTCTTAGTCTTGAGAAAAAAATTATTAATGAATAAATGGCATTGTCGAAATGAAGACTCTAAAACTTGTTCTTGATTGTCTCCCCCTTAACTCCAAGACAACCTTGGACCTGTCTTAAAATACTCAGTGAACACCTAAGCCTCTAATTTTGGTGGATTTGTAGCCTAATATATCAAACCGAGTTTTCTACTGCCTGATAGGCAATTTGGTCTCCAAACCTTAACATGGGTATCTTAAATCTAAACTTTATTAATGATAATTAATTCAGGCCCCAGACGGCAACCCCGTCTTCTAAAAATTACAGTCCCATACAACTAAACTGCATTCTTAATTATGTTTGGTAATCATATTCTATTTTGGATTACATTTGTTTCTGTTGTTCACAAATACATTTCATATCGTGTATATTATGTCCGACAGCATTTTAGCCAATGCCGTTACTTTAGCCACCACAACCACTTCGTTAAGGTTAGGAAAAGGTAATATTTAGGCATAAAAACACTATGTTAAGGTTAAGGAAAGGTTAGATTTAGGCATAAAAGCATTAGGTTATTGAAATGTATCATAATGTAACATCTGCAAATTGGACTCGGACATGGGTCACTTTGGTGAAAATCGCTTGTGTGACGCATCCGACACACAACCTACCTCCCAGCACAGCCTTGAAACTGAGGGATAACAAAAGGTCTTACAATACAAATATGTTATAAACAATCAAATGCACTGTCCAGCCACCATTAAAACTTTCCAAAGTTCTCATGAAGTCTCTAATGAAATGTCTGTAGACTCTCAGTGATCCTGGTCATGGCTATCTATGCAGTGCTGAATCATGATCAACCGGACTATCTGTAGACTGCAGATTGCAGACCATTGTTCACTCCTGAACTGGTGAGTCCACCAACACTGACACCAGTCGTCACAACAGGGAGAAGCACTAACCATTCAGTAGTTTCAGCCACCTGGACAACATCCCCACACAGGTTTAATACCTTGGGCTCTTCACCGGTTTGTCAGAACTGAAGAGGCTTTTTGGATGAGAGGTGAAATGTCTTTGAGAATCTACAAATGGCCTAGTTGATCTTGATTCAACCCTACGTGGACCTCTAATGAAACTTAATTTCTTAAGCTCTATCTTCAGAATATATGTGTGAATTCGGCCACCAAGCCTCCCAGCTCACACGGGAAACAAACAAAACATAAACAACTGTTAATATAAAGGACATGCAGAAGTTTCCCCAAAAAGTTATGACTATGCTGTCACTCATCTAGGAGACGTAGACTGAGACATAGACATGTATTTAACTTGCAGTTTTAAACCCTGTGTAGGCCACTTTTAACCTATAGCTGTTTAGCCCACTTTTAGATATTTCACTGACATAATATTGCTCAGTGGACTTCCTCCTGTCTGCACAACGGGAGCAACAGTCCATTGTTTCATCTACAGCCCTATGGAGACTAGACCGCCTGAGTGTTAGGCTTCAAGAGCACGACTGGTATCATCTTTTCCTCTGGCTACAAGCACATCAGTGTTTGTGTGATATCTTAAAGCGTCTCCAGTGTTGTTCCTACAGCACAGACACGCCGCCTGCTCGCACAGCATCATTCATTAATGACCACGAGTGTCACAACACAAGTCCAGGGATAAGGAATATCTAACACCATCATCCTGTTTACTCCGGCTCCCACAGGTGATGTATTGCTGTGTATGTTTGTTAGTGGGATGGGAAGCAACCTTTTCAGGATTTTGGCGTGTGTGTGTGTGTGTGTGTGTGTGTGTGTCTGTGAGGGCTTTCCAGCATGTTCCCTGTAACCTCAGCATAGATAATCTGGAGAGCTGCTCGCTCTCTCTAGATCGATGTGTTCACTTTGCATTGAAATGTCCCATCTTCCTTACCTCTCCTCCCCTCTCACATCCCTCTCTCTATCTCTTCTCTCCTTCCCGTGTCCCCCCTCTCCCTGCTTCCATCTATCCCTCCTGCCATCCTATGTGATGGAGTGTAGGATGGGGGGGTATTTAGAGGATAAAGAAAGAGTAATGGTGTGCCTCTGTCTGACAAGCCAAAACATACACTTCATTGAAGGAGAGGGTGAGAGAGACAGAGAGAGAGAAAGAGAAAAAGAGAGAGAGACGGAGAGAGAGAGGAGAGGAAGACATGAAATTGAAGAAGAGTGAGATGAAATGATGGAGAAACCAAAAGAGAAAAGAGAGAGATACAGGGCAAAGAATGGATAGAGACTGGGGACGAGAGACATGAACAGAGAGAGAGGAAGAGAGAGAGAGAGAGAGAGAGAGAGAGAGAGAGAGAGAGAGAGAGAGAGAGATGTGTGTAATAGTTCACACCCGAAGCCCAGTGGAGCGTGATGCCGTTTTGTCAAAGTGTCCTGTGAGGAACTGGGAAACAGCTTTCATTTTCCACGCACACACACACACACACACACACACACACACACACACGCAGACCTCACCACATACTGCTAATGATCAGTCTCAACCACCATTACACAAACACACACATACACACTAACTTGCATGTGCTATCATACAGACACACACACACAGACAGACACACAGACCTGCACACACACACACACACACACACACACACACACTCAGACACATATACATGTGGACTTTTATTTTATTATTATTATTTTTTTTTATTAAATCTACAGTTTTCCTTTTATTGTGTACATAATAACCCTTTCAAACCCAGGAGATTGCACGTGGGCACCTTCTGATCAAAAGTGATTTGATGTCTTTTTATTTTTCATGTTTTGAGGGGAATATTTAGCATTTTTTTTCTTTTGTTTATTACTTTTTCAGTTTTTTCTTTCTTTTTTTAAACAAATTATTGCAGTGAATTCAACTATAAATTTAATATTAAATATAGTTTATATTTTTTTTTCTTTCTGGTTACTTTCCCATTAATTATTTTAATTTTTTATCATTATTATTATTATTTAAATTCTGTGACTGAATAATTTTCTAGTACTTTTTGTAACTTGCAACTGGCTTCATGTTATTTTTTCTTTTTCCTTTTTCTTTTTCTTTTCCTTTTTCTTTTCTTTCTTTTTTCTTTTTTTTTCCTTTCTTTCTTTCTTTCTTTCTTTCTTTTTTTTTTTTTTTTTTTTTTTACTTATTTTCTTTATTTCTTGCTGGTTTGCTGATCACCCTTGCCCCCATGTTTTTGAAAGAAATCAAGTGAATTTGTTCAGGTTTCAAAAGGTTAAATTCATGTGAAAGACGTTTAGTAAAAAGATTTAAAAAAAAAAAAAAAAAAAAGATGTAGACAGGATGAGGGGAGCTGGCTGACTTGCGACAGTGCATGAACTTTTTAGTAATTGGATGAACTCGAAGAGTGTGTAGGTCTACACCTCGGTTTTGAAAAATCAGATGAAAAATTCTGATTTAATAAGAACATTTGAGATGGAAATGCATTTGCTGAATAAGGGACATGCACTTGATTTAATCACATGACCCTTTTCTCTTTGACCTCTGACCTCATGCAGAGCTGCTGCTGGAAGGCGTTAACATCAAAAGGTACAGACAGACTGATGCAGAAATCAAGGCGTTCCATTGTCTCAAATATGCAAAAAATGTGAGAAGTCGTTATATTACATTGGAAACAGCTGCAGAGTGCATATAATTACAACTATATTGACTGATTAACTCAAATTGATTTTTTTTTTTTTTTTTTTGCAGCATTTAATTATTGACTTGCAGTGAATTGGAACGCAGCTAGTGATGCTGAGCTGAGCTGGCAAACAGGACGTCATTATCAGATTAATTTACATCTATCAGTGTGAAGTGATCACTTCAGCATGGCTGTTCAATTCTGCTGCGACACAGCCAGCAGCTCAAAGCCACTGTTACCCATTGTGAAGAGCAGATGACCTCCCACATGGCTGCCAGCAGGTATATGTCATCACCTGACACCGCTGGATTAGATTTGGACTGGGATAAGGGAGGGATGAAGCCAGCGGCACGGTCTCACAGGTATAGTAACACAAGCGTGTGAGAGAAAGGGAGAGTTTTTGACTTCGGGCTTCACCAGCCTCGCTGTACTTCCCTCTCTCTCTCTCTCTCTCTCTCTCTGTCCGTCTGTCTGTCTGTCTGTCTCACCCTCTGTTATTTGCCCGTGAAGTTCTGTGCGAAAATACTTTGCGGTTTGCTTTTGCCAGACTTGTCCATTAAGTTGTCTATCTATCATTTCACTGGGAGTTCAGCTGAGGTGGTGCCTTCACTGACAGACACTACACCTCTGGAAGAGGAGTGTGTGAGTCTGAATGCGCATGTATGTGTCTATGTGTGTGTGTGTGTGTGAGTGTGTGTGTGTGTGTTTGTGTGAAGTGTTAAAGGAAAGCAAGGGGGGAGCACTGTAAAAAAGATCCATTTAAAAAGTCATTTTTTACCCCAAGAATCAAAGTTTTCTTTCAATGCAACTGAAGATCTATCTATCTATCTATCTATCTATAAATAAATAATTCATTTCCATTATTATTTATTTCCAAATGCAGGAGAGCAGGAAGGTGATAGAACGTGATGGAGAGGGAGGGAGGAGAAACAAAGAGGATCTGAGGTTACTGAACTATCTACTCCAACAAAATGTCTAGCCCAGGAGAGAGGGATAATGAAAGAGAGAGAGAGAAAGAGAGAGAGGGAGGGAAGGAGGAGATTAAAGAGATGGAGTGATGGATGGAGAGATGGACATATTGATAGAGGGAGATCTGACTGTCCTTTCCACCAGAATGAGCAGCACTTTTATCTGTCAACAAAAGGTCGCCATTAACGGGCTTTAATGATGCTTACACACACACACACACACACATACACACACACACACACGCGCGCATGCACACACACACACACACACACACACACACACACAGACAAACAAACACACTCTCAGTTGTTAGGGCTCTCCATTCTGCCTTTGTTCAGACACACATCTCCAATAGGAGTCGTATATTCCTTCTTAAGTCTGAACATCAATAAATCCCACATGGAGTCTGATGTCCTCCCTCAGATTTAAACTTCACAGGTGTTTTGAAATATGATTCAAGTCACATCGCTGAAAATGCAACTCAGTCTGACCACTCAGATGGGATTTCAAGTGTTTTCTCTCTGTCGCTCCTCACTGCTGTATACCTGACATCACACACGTCAGCAAGAAGAGCGGAGAACAACAAACATGGAGGGTAGCCAGCAAGAGAATGCCGGTGCCTGGCCAGAGGAAGAGCTTTCATGAAAACATCATCATATACACAGCCCTTTTTGGAGGGCCCGAACATTAGGGGGGACTTGTACCTCTCAATGTGTATGGGCGTTTGGGCCTTGGTATACAGTTGTCCCTTGCTATAACGCGGTTCACCTTTTGCGGCCTCGCAGTTTTGCGGATTTTTTTTGTGCAATTTTGCATGTTTTTTTTTTTTTTTTTTACTGGACTTATTTTTCTACCAAGGTTTGAACTTTGAGAGTGTTTGAACAAGAGAGAAAAGTGAGAAAATGTTAATGCCTGTCTGAGAAAAGTGTATAAAGTGTGTAGCAAGGGGTTTTACAGCCTTAAAACATCTATAATTATTGTAAAAAATAAAGCTGACTACTTCGCGGATTACGCCTATTGCGGATTATTTTTAGAACGTAACTCCCGCAATTAACGAGGGACCACTGTATCCTAGTTTCCAGGCAGGATGGACACACGAGCACCCTATCAAGTTGTACAATGAAGATGGTTTCAATATGGCTTCCAACAGCGTGACTTAAAGAAAGTTGATGTGATGACACTTCAGTCGGCCACAGCAAACATGTCGTATACATACAGAGTAGTGCTCAAACAAGCACTCTCATTCCCACGGCGTCAAACACCAAGGCCCTAGCTCAGGGCTATTCAATTACAAATTCAGTTGGGCCAGATTTTTAACCGAGACCTTAAGCTGGGCCAGACATTTTCCAGACATTTAAAACGGCGGTTTTCATCGTCAATTTTTCGTTTAAGGGTTGAAAAAGACATACTTTTGAGCCGCTAGCATCAGTAACTTTCAAAACAACGCGCTGCAGTGTGAGTTGGTTGTGTGTTGCTAGGCAACGTGGAGTGTTGCATTCACTTTCTGAACTACTGCAGGGATTTCGAGTTCATTCTCGCGAATGTTTTTCTCTGCTTTTTTGGTTGAACCACGAGCTGGGCCACTCGGGAATTGCTTCTGGGCCGCATGTGGCCCGCGGGCCGCCAATTGAATAGGCCTGCCCTAGCTGATACAAGACACGGTACCTACAAGCATGAGACTACAGTTTTTTAACTTAACCATTCCCTAACCTTAATCAAGTGGTTTTGTTGCCTAAAACAAACCACTCGGCAATGACACTTGATAACAGCTACAAAACCATGACAATGCATGTAATAATCTGATTGTGATGGGCGGGGCCCGCTTTGACCATCTTGCATTGGGGCCTGACTTGTTACGCCCCTGTATGGGTGCCTGCACTGCAACCAAGGCTGTGAAAAAAAAAATGCTATAGTCATTTTACTTTGAATTTAAGGGTTTGTGTAGTCTTTTTTTTTTTTTGGACTGGAACAACTCTTGTTGTCTTAACCTCCCTGTCACCATTGTTATTTCTCTCACCACCTACACGTATAACTCAGAGCTTAATGCAGCAAACTGGCAACCAGGCATGTTCTCTGGGGGTTGCTGAGGGGTATTCTGGGAAACGCAGGAAATCACTAACTCAAGTAGAAAGTTGATGGGAAGCAGGTGCACCGCAAGAGTAAGTCCCAACACTTCCTCGTGAAATAACTCCTGGAAAGCTTGGACATGTGGACATGTGGGTTTTAACCTATAGGGTAAGCTCAAGTCTGCGTATGAAACTTCATGTGTTAAAAATCAATTGTAGAATGACCATCTAGGGGAACGGGGTCAAACTAGACAGAGAAAATCCATTTCAATTTCAACCTCGGATAAGTACCATGATGACATTGTGCTCCTTTTTAACGCCTTGAGCTGAGTTCAGTTTTAGGAAGGTATCTTGTTATCTTCCTCTTGAAACTTGAAACTGAACTTCCTCTGCCTCGACTAAGTTTCCAGTTGTTGTTGTTCTGTTGTTGTTGCCACTTCCCTGCTCTTATCTCAAGTGTTTTTTAAGGACATTTCCTCACCCTCGGTCTTCTCTCCTCCTCTCCTCTCCATATTTCCCCTCCCTCCTGTCTCGTTGAGTCCAGTTGTTCATCCTATTTTCCAGTGAGTCAGTGAACTGGAATGACTGGAGACGACTACCGCTGTGCGCTATGCATCTTCCATCCCGTCTGCTCGTTCGCCGCCCTCTTTTCTCTCCTCTCACCTCCATGTTTCTCCTCTCCTCTCCTCTCTGTGCCCTCCACCCACGCTTCCTCATTTCCTCTCCTCTTTCCTATCCTCTCCTCTCCTCCACCTCCCTCATCTCCCTCCTAATCCCCTCCCGTCTCTCGTCCTCCCTTATTTTCCTCTTCTTTCCCTTTTCTTTCTCCTGCAAGGACAAATTCATCTTTTACTCCCCTCATCTTCCATCTCTCCATCTCCTTTCCTCTCTTATTCTTTCCTCTCCTCTCCTCATTTCTTCCTCTTTTCTTCTCTCCTTTCCTTTCCTTTCCTGTTCGTTCCTCTCCTTTTCCATTGCTTTTTGGTGTGTGCTATAGTGTGTATATGTGTGTGTGTGTGTGTGTGTGTGTGTGTGTGTGTGTGTGTGTGTTTGCATGACATAGAGGAAAACAGGCTCATGAAGCACTCACACACACGTACACACACACACACACACACACACACACACACACACAGGGAGAAAGAGTTAGAGAGATAGAACAGTGTGTGTGTGTGTGTGTGTGTGTGGATTTGTTTATGGTCCTGGCTTATCAGAAACAGAGCTGAATCTCCTGTTCTGTTGTCTCCCTGTGTGAGTAGGTGATTCTGTGTGTGTGTGTGTGTGTGTGTGTGTGTGTGTGTGTCTGTGTGAGCGCGTGTGCATGTATTTCTGTCTGTTTGAAAAATGCTTGGTAACAGCACTGTTGCTAACCTCTTGCTAACCTGGGATGATTTGGCCATCTGTCTTAGTCCACTGTAACGTTGCACATGTGCTCACACACAGATAAGGACACACACACACACACACACACACACACACACACAAAGACAATCACATGCACACACACAAATTTGCAAAATGGAACAGCTGGGCCCACTTTGAAAGTTAAAACTCATAAAGCTTAATGAGTTGGCCAAAATTGCACATTTCTATGGTAAGCTACATTGACTGTACAATTTATCATTGCTTCTTAAAGTTTCTCAGAGTGGAGAAACAGAATGAATGCAGACTGTCTTGGTAGTTGACCAAAAGCAAGCTGACAACTTGTTCTTTCCTTTTGTCAAACTCACAAATGTTTGCGAAAGACTAAAAACTTCTGTTACAATCTCACAACTTAATAACTCACAAATGTGCACTAATTTCATTCAGTCGAAGCCAGGCTAACATTCATCAGGGAGCTTTAGCCCACTAGCTAGTGAGCTAGCCACTAAAAATCCTTGGTTAAGGTTTGGAAAAGGTTATTGTTAAGCTTAGGAAAGGTTTGTCATAATGGTCAAGGTTAGGAAAGGTTTGTGGTAATGGTTAAGGTTAGGGAAAGGTTTGTGGTAATGGTTAAGGTTAGGGGAAAGGTTTGTCAAAATGGTTAAGGTTAGGAAAGGTTTGTGGTAATGGTTAAGGTTAGGGAAAGGTTTGTGGTAATGGTTAAGGTTAGGGAAAGGTTTGTGGTAATGGTTAAGGTTAGGGGAAAGGTTTGTCAAAATGGTTAAGTTTAGGAAAGGTTTGTCAAAATGGTTAAGGTTAGGGAAAGGTTTGTGGTAATGGTTAAGGTTAGGGGAAAGGTTTGTCAAAATGGTTAAGGTTAGGAAAGGTTTGTGGTAATGGTTAAGGTTAGGGAAAGGTTTGTGGTAATGGTTAAGGTTAGGGGAAAGGTTTGTCAAAATGGTTAAGTTTAGGAAAGGTTTGTCAAAATGGTTAAGGTTAGGGAAAGGTTTGTGGTAATGGTTAAGGTTAGGGGAAAGGTTTGTCAAAATGGTTAAGGTTAGGAAAGGTTTGTCAAAATGGTTAAGGTTAGGGGAAAGGTTTGTCGTAATGGTCAAGGTTAGGAAAGGTTTGTGGTAATGGTTAAGGTTAGGAAAGGTTTGTGGTAATGGTTAAGGTTAGGAAAGGTTTGTCAAAATGGTTAAGGTTAGGAAAGGTTTGTGGTAATGGTTAAGGTTAGGGGGAAGGTTTGTGGTAATGGTTAAGGTTAGGGGGAAGGTTTGTGGTAATGGTTAAGGATAGGAAAGGTTTGTCAAAATGGTTAAGGTTAGGAAAGGTTTGTGGTAATGGTTAAGGTTAGGGGGAAGGTTTGTGGTAATGGTTAAGGATAGGAAAGGTTTGTAGTAATGGTTAAGGTTAGGAAAGGTTTGTGGTAATGGTTAAGATTAGGAAAGGTTTGTCAAAATGGTTAAGGTTAGGAAAGGTTTGTGGTAATGGTTAAGGTTAGGAAAGGTTTGTGGTAATGGTTAAGGTTAGGGGAAAGGTTTGTGGTAATGGTTAAGGTTAGGAAAGGTTTGTCAAAATGGTTAAGGTTAGGGGAAAGGTTTGTGGTAATGGTTAAGATTAGGGGAAAGGTTTGTCATAATGGTTAAGGTTAGGAAAGGTTTGTCATAATGGTTAAGGTTAGGGAAAGGTTTGTGGTAATGTGGTTGTTGGTAATATTAGTGAGCAAACATTAGCTACCAAAAAGCGAACACTTCTTTCGCTTGGATTTGAACTCGGGTTGTTGAGTGAAAGTCTTGTTGAATGACGCATCCGCCATACTGCCAGCCTCCTTGTGCAGACAACACTGCTCTCTCAACACCAGTGTCATTCTTTACAGGGCCACTAGAGGGCGCTTGACTTTAAAACATAAGTATAGGTTGTAATAAACTGTTTACAAATGACTTATGGGGTCATTTTTTTCCCGGAGGACAGTCTCGTCGTGGAGCGCACTGAGGCAAATAAATGAATGAAAATGATTTGTCCCCAATCTCGCTCTCTCAGTTTCTTTTCCTCTCTCTCTCTGTCTCTCTCTCTCCCTTTTCTCTATCCATTCCTCTCTCTCTCTCTCTCTCTCTCTCTCTCTCTCTCTCTCTCTCTCTCTCTGTCTTAATGGACTGTCATAGTGGATCAGCCATAAAACAAAGCAGGTCATTAAGGGGGTCGTAACCATAGTAATGCCCTCAGCAATTCTCAGCTGATATTAACCCGATTGGAGACATATTTCACCAGACACACACACACACACACATGCATGCACCCACCCTCCAACAACACAGTCATAATTTCCCAGTCAGCTGTTTAATGTGTACTGTGTGTGTGTGTGTGTGTGTGTGTGTGCGTGTGTGTGTGTGTGCGTGTAATTTTGTCTTGAAGAGGACCAAAAACTGGCTTTCTTTGCCTCACTTAAGTCCATTTACAACATACAGTATCTATTGACAAAGCCATTTCTACCATTCCTCACAAATGAAAGTGTATAATAAAAGGCTGAAAGAGTTGGAATTGGAGTTCAGTTTTATGGTTGCCTAAGAAAAATGGTTTTATAAAAAAGTTTAATTTTCTTAATAATGGCTCCGCCTATTTCATATTACGTACGCTACTGTCAGAAACATCCTGTAAGCCACAAATGGGTGAAGGATGGATGTCCATTTGAGAACTGGCTATGCACAAATAATGATTTTTAAATCTGAATAATATTTTTGAATTTTAGAAAAAAGCAGAACAAGAAAGGTGTACAATTGTAATTATTAAAACTAAATAAGACTTTTTTTTTTTTCCAGAGGCAGAGCTCAATAATCAGTCATATTTCTTGTCAGATCTGTCACTCAAACAGCCGAGGTCAGTCATCCTTGCTGCAGTGTAATCACAATGGAGACTCTACCCAGAAACACAAAACTGGCAGCCAGAACAAATCAAACCCCGTAACAAAAACAGTCTTTATTTCCTCCACTATCTTAGGTGAGTAAATGATTATCTTTGTCATTTGTTATGTTTCTGAAGCAACATTTGTAGCTCAGAGGTTTGTTTTGGTCCTCCAAGTTACAAATGCTTTATTGCAAGTAATTCTCAGCAGCTGTTAAAGGAAATTCCAGCCTTAGATGCTTTTACAAAATCAGATATCATCAATCTGTGATGCTCGGTGCATTACAGGAGGTAGTCTGCGATAAAGCCTGGTAATTTTTTACTTTGTCCATTTTCCCTCAGCTCTCCTCGGCTGCTTCTTCTTCACTTGCTGCCTTCCTGCATTTCAGAGTAACTTTCCACAAACCCCAGGCAACTTGTCTGGGTTTGTTTGTATTGAGCTGTGAGTTACTTGTGGAGGTGGAGGGAGAAATGACAATAGTGATGGTGAGAGCAAGAGTGTGAAAGTTTGCAGCTGAGAAACAAGTGAAAGTCACGTCCCTTTTCTCAAAATAGGCCCTGTGGCTGCATTGCATTCTGGTCTATTGAACCACCAGTGGGGAAACTGGTCTGTTCCTCTTCTGTGACTGAGCTATTACTGTTCAACGTCGGTGCAAAATGTTAAATCTCAAAAGAGGCTTCTGCACTATGATTCTGATTTTTATGTTTTAGATCGCTGATGAAATTTCTGCAGTCAGCCTCTATTGTAGCTGCAGGAAATGTCTCAATATGACATGTCATCTACTTTTAGCCGCATGCACAGGAATAATATGAAAAAAGAAACATCACCCATACATGCAAAGTGCATCACAACAAGGTGGATTTGGAAACTCTTTTGGAACTCTGCAAACATCCACGGAATCAACCATTTTCATCTGTTTTTTTAGGGGATTTCATCAATTAATTGTGGAGAAACCATGACGATACGCAGTGAATCGTGTTTTTATAGTCATGGCATAGAAAATGAAGGTCATTCTCCAGGTGTTAGTGAGGTTTGATTCCTTGAATGAAGAGAAGATAGGATTCATTTGATGAATTGGCCATGACCTTTTGCAGGCTTTTCAATATCATAAATTACAAGGGAAATGAGGATGCAAAAACATGGCTGTGTGTTGGAGGTGAATTACAAAGTTACCTCAGCGACAGGGAGTGTGGCAGTCTGTACGGCTGAAATATGGAGTGTGTGTGTGCGCGCAGGAACAAATCCTCTTATGCTCCAGTAAACACCATCAAATCTAACCTCAAAATAATAAAAATTGAGTCCACCTGAAGTTCAGCCATAATTGGGACTCATCATGGAAAACAGCCACCCTCGGGGATACCGGCTTTTGTTGTTTTTTTGTTTTGTAGATGATAGTAGTCAGTCAGTGCTGTAAAATGGAATTTTACTTAATTATAGCAGTCAAGATACATGTTAATCAATCGTCTTCTAATGGTAACTGGTCTGTAAAGTCAAGTGAACCTGGCTTCCTGGCATTTGGTCATTCTTTTGACATCTGTATGGATCTGAGCATGCAAAATCACATTTGCCTCGCTGGCCTCACTTTGATTCCAGAGCTGATCAAGGTTAGTGGTAACATTATTCAAAACACACACTGAAGCATGAAATGATAGGATTTTTTTTTTTTTTCGAGCACTCTTTTCATTTCAAGTGTGTCATGAAAAGCTAACACTGTCAATGTCTCAAGAAAATAAAGAACTTTCTAGTGCAGACGTGTGGTCTTTTCCCCAAAGGAGGGCGAGGAAAGAAAATACAGATCCAGCACAGAAATACACATTACATTACAAAACTGTGGACTATTTTGCTTGTTGCATTTCTTACTTTGCATTGAGTCATCAGTGCTTTTATTTTAACCTGACCTTTCCAAATGTTTCCCCCCTCTACCTGCAAATTCACCATTCATCATCTATGATCAAATTCATAACCTTTCATTTCCGCTGTGACGAGAGGGGAGGAGAGGGTAGAGGCAAGGTGAGATGAGATATGATGAAACTTTATTGATCCTTGTGTGGAAAATTAGGTCACTTTAGCAGCAAAACATTAGGACACAAATACAAAAACAGCCAACACAACACAGGGGATTGTAGATTCAGCATTTGGCTGTGCTAATACACAAATGACTCATTGGATAGTTGAAACAACATTCAAACAATCTGGGGCTTGCAGAGAAATAAAACAAGGCTTTGGGTGGCTTTGAGAGCAGAGATCGTTCTTTGTGTCCTGTCAAAAAACAGTGAAGTGCTTCTATACTGCGCATTTCATAGTTTTTTTTTTCTCAGGAGTAAGAGCAGCTTTCTTACCTGCAGACTTAAACTAAGAAGGCCTCAAGCTGCAGAAAACAGGGAGCGAGAAGTTATTAACACAATCTCAACGGACTGAAAGGAACAGCAGAGAAACTGGGGGATATTATTTATGATTACAGGGTGGCAAAGTGTGGTATTTACAAAAGTTTCAGATCCAGTTACGTGCAGGCACTAACAGACTTTCCAAGAGAGGAGCTTAGGAGCCGGTGGAGGAGGGCGAGCGATAGTGAGAAAGAGGGCATCAATGTCCTTCAAACAGAGCGAAGGAATCGTTAAGCAGCTTTAATGAGAGCAAATCTTGGGAAAATCAGACAAAAGAATGAGCCAGGATAGAATTTCAAAGAGATCAACATAAATGTGTGAGGCCTTATTTCTTAAAGTCGAGAATAACAGCTTGAAAGCAACAAGGCAGGAGCTGGAAGACGGTTTCGAACAGGGGCATAGGGAGAGGAAGAGGAGAGGAGGGTTGGGATTGACCCCAGATATCCATCCACCCACAGGGGCAATAAAATCTAAAATAGATATTAACCCTCCAAAATGGACTGCAAAATGTAATGTTGTAGCCCCAGGCCTTATAGTGTCTCTTACCAAGTATAAAAAGCACACTGGATTGATTGAGATATTTATTGAAGTTAATGAAGCCTGGATGTAGATCATGGTGGAAAGCAGGGGGGGAGTCTAATTCCCAAGGAGAAGAACTATTAATTTTTCAAGTTTTTCTCAAGATATATAAAATTTTCTTAAATTTTTAGAAGCTGTCGGATTACTTGAAAAAAGAGTTGGTTAAACTGCTTGGAGCACACCACCGCTCAGCTAACCAAGAGGTGTTCAAGTGGTGTTTTTGGACCTTGTTAATCCATTAGACTCTGTTATCGGTGGCTTCCAGTTTCTTCAGGGTGCTAAGTGGCATTTAGAGTCTAGTTAGAGCACATTGTCGAGACGTACTGATGTGTTTCACAACTACAGCCTGGCCTATTCATTAGGGCATCGAGTGAGTGGTGGGGAGGCACCAGGGTGGTTTGGCTACAACGACAACAGCTCTGTGTACGAAAAAAAATCGGTGCTCAATAAACTGAATAACAACCTAAAGTGGGCTGTGATGGAAGTTAGACTGAGTAAGTCCTTGAAAAGGGTATGAGCCGCTCCGTCACACCATCGGTTCCATTCACTGACTCTTAGGTTCATCTGCAGGGCACAGGGTGACAAATTCAATCTGAACCGCTAGATATTGTCCTTATGACACCTCCTGGCTTGTTCAACTTGCATTTTTTCATTATCGAAGCATTATCAAAAACAGCAAAAATTTATTTTAGGTATATCTGCAATGTTTGTTAACCCCCGTGTCTAGCTCTTGATAGATTTCATCATGAGGGCAACAAAAGATATTGGACTCACATGTAAGAGACTTTACAGGTATGTACTTAGTTCCTGAGTCTGGTATATTACAATCAACATTTTATGACATGAAGTCACAATTAGAGCCCAACGACATGACCAGGGAGCGATGTGCGATGTCACGAAGAATCACTTCATGCTGATGCTGCAGTGGCAATAAATATTACATGTGCAGTGGATGCAGAAACTTCATGAATATACATCAGATCTTCATTTTAATGTTACAGATGTAAAACATCAAAATAAAATCAGAAGTTGGGGCATGTTTTGGCATACATATTTGACAGCAGTGTAAACTTTGATTAATGATTTCTTTATCTCTGTGTTGTCTGCTTACCTTTGGGTTGTCGCAAGCTCCTCAAGAGTGACGGTTTATGAATATTGCAACTTTAAGTCAGCGAAACTGAAACTGGTGATCTGTGATCTGATGTTAAAAACAGCAATCAAAATCATAATTCACATCAACTTTCCTTTCATAGTCATTAAAGACATCTCACCTTTTATGATTTGTTTTTAATGCACACCTTATTGGACTGACAATCAATTATAATCATAATAATGATAAAAACCTAAACAAAAATACTGGGCTCTGATGATGAATCATTAACTTTCATTAACTTTAGCAATTTGTTAGTATTACGAGTTGTGCTGTGTAATATAGTTTACAATAGGTAAATTAATTATATTACATAATGTGTAATTATATTGCACACAACAGTGTAGTCTTCAAGGCGCTTTGTAAACCTCAACAGTAAGGCTCTACATTCTCTGCAGAGAATTATTTGCTCCAAGAACACTTGTAACTGTTAAAGGCGTGCACATTTCAAAAATGTAATCTGCTAATCACACATGGCAACAAACAATAACTTCAGCATTTTCATTTGTAAAGCCATTTGTTTTATTTCTCTCTCGATTTCCAGATTAATCAAATCTAATCAAGTACCAGTTTGTGTTTTATTACCTGCAATCCTTAATCACATTTTGAGCAAGGTCATGCCAATGAACCCTTTAAATTTAAATTGTCCCAGTTGAATTTTGTCAATGCACCCAATTATCCAGTTTTCAAAATCAGAGAAAATGTTGGTGGAAACTTTCTGAAACACACTATGTTTCTGTCAAAGCAAGAGAACAGCGACAGAGGACAGAAGACACAGATAAAAAAGAAGGGACACCGCTGGAACAGGATTTGTCTGACAGAGAAATAAAGTGCAGAGACTTGATTTTGCTTTAGAGTGCGAGAAAACAGAGAAACGGACAAGAAATAACTTGAGCTTTTGGATTGCCTGTCATGTCTGAATGTTTTATTATTTTTTACTTTAGTGTTCACAAGTGTCAAAAACAATAATATCAGTGTCAATAACGAGCTATAAGGGAAACCTGCTCAGTGCTGTTCAATATTTTTTTTGTACATAGTTAGGCTCTTTTGTGACAGACAAAAATTCCCTAAACAAACTTTGTGTCAGTCTCATGATGGGTCTAGTTTTCCTCAGACTGTACTTTTTTTTCTCTCTCTCTCTTTTATTTTCATTTTCACCTGAACTAAGTTTGTGAACTGTCTGAGTCCCACCACCATCCCTGCAGCAGAAAAAAAGGGGCCTGACCAACAAACCTTTATCCACTGTGCAAAAAAATGTTCACTATGTTTCAGTCATTCATTTACATGAATCCCTTTCCTATTGGCTTTCACAGATGATAACCAGTCACAGATTAATGTGGTTGCTCTGTCCATGTAAAGTTATACCAAACATAATGATACAAATAATAATAGCAAATCTGGGTGGAAAAAATACCTGCTTAGCATTTTTCATGCTTTCCTATAACATGCATACTGTAATAACGTGACTCTTGCCTGATTTTGCTTACTGATGGCTGATAGTGGTAAATGATGTGGTTTTATTTTATTTTTCATGGAGTAGGAATACTTGCGGCACCTTTTTCCAGCTGGAAAATCTCCCGCTTGGTGCCACTGGCAGATGACAGGAAGCTGTTTTGCTACTGAACGAGTGTTTTTTGGCCATTAAACTTCTGGGCTGGTGCCCCTGTTCTAGGGTCACTACGACTGGGAGCAGTCGGAGATGCAGGGACCTCTGGACCCATCGTCGTCGCCCTGAACTGCTGGAGCTCTGCAGCTACAATATGATTTCTGCACCACTAACAAGCTACAGGACAAACCAATGCACTCACGTAGCTTGGGTTTCAACAGATTTTTTATGGCAAGTCAGCAGGGTCACACTTAGCTACCCTGTGACACATGCAGGCCAGGCAATTTAGTGATATATTTAGATTCTGAGCCCAGACCGAGACCTTCAAAAAATGGTCTCGAGATGGAGACTGATCTCGAGCTCTACAACACTGGCCACTAGACTACTACACCAGGCATGTCTGACAATGCTTGCCTGTCAAGCAGTGTTTGTCTCGTTAATTACCAAACAACAGCAAACAGGAGACATTTAGTCCAAAATCACTCCCTCCCTCACTGCTGCACCATGCCGACAGTCAGATGATGTTGGTGTTTCATATTGGCCGTCACCAGAACAAATACTGTGGTTCTTTGATTGCTCTATGCAATATAATCAGGGATGATGGAGGTTCTGTGACGGGGGGGCAGTCCATCACACCACATCATGGCTCAAAGCAGTTCACAGTTCAGCATTTCACCGAGCAGCGTACTATGTCATCATTAATGTTTCCCTCAACCTTAATAGCATTTTCTCCTATTTGATTTACCAGAGTTTTTGTGAATTTTCAGTATTTACATTAAAAAAAATTTTTCAATGCACAAACTCAAATTTTGCATACAAATAGGTGGATTGAAACCCAGGGCCAATCTGCAAACAGTGCTCAGTTTTGCTTCGGTTTCCGGGTTGAAGGACATGTTTCCTTGAAATGGTGAACAGTGGTACCTTTTCTCTCGCTTGGTGAGGTGTTACCCATTCAGCGGTGACGTGAATATAAACTTCATTGTATTAAAAAGGCAGTAAGTGCAACGGATCCACCTCAGGGTGTTCAACGCACCACTTTTTCCATTTACATACACATGTTGCTTATTGGGGCTGAATGTGCCCCCAGCCATGGCCACACTTGTGCCCAGGTGGCCTTTAGTGACACATTGTACCTCATCTACACTTCACAATTTGTACTGGGATTATACAGTTGAAATTACAGCATGACAAATTACCTCATGAGATCATTCCATGACTTTCTCTCTTTCATTTTCTTTGCATGTGAACACTGAAAGGCACTTCCTGAGTGACCTGGAAGTGTCTTTTTCATGCAGCATTTAATTTATTGCCACTAGAGGGAGACAAATCATACAGAGCTGGAAAGTTCATCACTGCAGGTTCAAAGCAATGTTTTGGTCATGTTTAAGTGAGAAAAGCTTTGACTTAAAATTATAATGTTAAAGTGGGATGCATCTGCCCATCAAACTGCTGCCTGTTTGCTGTCATGCCTTCTTTGCATAATCCTTTCGTGGTGGTGGAATTTATTCTCTAACTTTCTGTATACGCAGTATGTAATGTATTTCCTTTTAAAGACATAGTGCTCATTTTGTGAAATTTCAGTAGACCAGGCGTTTCTGTAATGCTGATATTTTCTTAACCTTACAAAGTGCTTCACTTCACCTAAAAAAGACAGCAGATGCAGGGTTTTTCCCAAATGCGTCCAATGCTCGACATTAATTTTATGGTTAAAAAAAAAGAAAGAAAGAAAGAAAGAAAGAAAAAGCTGCTGGCAGTATGAAAAAAGGATTAGTGTGAACATAGCCTACAGCCACACTGCATATTCTTGTATTTGCATATACACAGGCTAAGCTAGTTTAATAGTGACTGACCTCATATCTCTGCTTCTTACTCTGCTAAACACACACACATGCATGCACAAACACACACACCCACACACTGACAACAGAAGACAGCTGCAACTTAGTATTTATGATGGTGGAGTCTAAGCTGAGAGAGAGACACAGAGAATGAAAGCCCAGATGAACACAGCTGAATAACTGCAGAAAGAAAGCAGGAGGAAAGTGTAAGCATGACTGACAGAGAACAGACGAGACGTAAGACACTAAGCAAGAGAGAGACAGACAGAGAGAAGGTGCGAGACAAAGCTAATTATCGTCATTTGAGGCTAAAGTAGAATTTCCCCTTGTAAAGTTGTTTGTGTCACAATTAAAAAGGCATAAAGCGTTTCTCCTCACCTAATGAAAGTTGCAACTATATTGTCACAGGTAGAGGTTAAAGGAATAAGCAAAGCTGTGAGTAAATTGTCCCATGGGTCAGTTTATCTGTCAAAGTGACCAGTGATTTTGCATTTATGCAAAATGAAATGAAAATAAAAGTATGAACATAGTGTTTTTGCTAATCTTCTCCTGAAGCAAGCAGTCATATTTTAGAACTCCCATGTATTTTTTTTCCTACCTTTTCTCCAGCCATTGGTTTCCACTCATCCCCCTACGATATGAAAATGAACTTTCAGAGACTTCACACTTTCCTCACACCAGTATTCCATCACCGTATTAAAGTCCTCCACATTAGTTTTTTTTTTTTTTTTTTTTTTTTTTGACTTGTATTGAAACGTGCCCTCTGCCAGGGAAAATAGTCCCCAGGGAAATGTTTGTTTCACACAACCAATCATCAGTTCTGTTGGCTGTGAACGGTGATGATTGTTAGCGGCAGAAGACATTATAAGATGGTTGTTTCAAACATAAATTCAAATTTGAAAATCAAGGGATATTGATTACATGTTGTGAAATCTTTAGTATGCCTGCATGATTTGCAAAATGGTTTGTTGAACTGTAAAATGTGGATTAATTGTAGTGAATGGGCCAAACATTAAAAATCACTGGAGGTCCTTTAAGTGATGAGAACATAACTAATGCATAATGCACATCAAAAATCTAATTAAAATGCAAACACAGCGAACATGTAAGGCAGAGCCCATGCAAATACGTTTATTATATTTATGTCATTATGCATTTCATCCAAGCAGCTATAATGACAGTAGCATATGTGGAGTACTGCTGAGACAAAGATGGTGTGAACTTTTGTCAACAGCTCTGGAGTTTAGAAAAGATGCAGTTTATATGTGCCGCAAGACATGCAGCGCACATGACATCATGCAGCTTTTAGACGGCTGTAAACAGCACAAGGGAGAAGATTTCCTCCAGCGTTTTCTGTTAGAAAGCCAATCCTTAATCCCAACTCTATTTTTTTTTAACCTCTTTTCCTGACAGAGCCATGGAGAGAAAGCACTTGAGGCAAACTTCACCCAGTGCCCTGTAAACACAGTAATTGTGACATTTTTAGATGAGTGCTAGAACAAGTTAAGAAGGGTGGATCTGTTGACAGCTGAACACATTCACATCCCTTAGGAAGCACTAACTGTGTATTACAGAGCTGAAACCCCGAACCATTCACCAAACCCATCTACACTTCCACACTTCGATCTCCTTCTACCTCGCTTCGACCTCCTTTCTTAAAATTTAGATGAGCCCTGGCTAAAACTATCCAACTGGGGCTGGACACTGGGGTTGAACAGGAGCCTGAGGTACCTGATGATGTAAGGTAAGGTAAGCTAGCTAAGACACAGATACTCATCCTATTTTGAACTTTCATCATGAGTACCTGTCCTGCATAAATATTGGTTGCACAAGTCTGTACAGAATATCATTTGGTGGCTCAGAAGTTAAGGCTAACCCATTTCACTCCCATTCAAATTCATAAAACACACAATTCCATCTTGCTGAACTTTGCTGAAGTTCCCGAGTTTCCAAGGAATTCCATAGAAAGTCCATAGATACTATGTGCATCCATAGCAAGTAACATTTTGACCCATAATGGCTAGATGCTTTCATGTTTAAACTAGCCTACTAAACATTACAGTCTACCATCTTTGTGGTTGTCTCTGTACATTTGCTCAGACACTGTGATTATAATGTAAACTCAGTACATGTACTTGTTGACTTGGAAATTCCCCCAGGCAGTATCATCACGGTCAACAAGACCAGAGCTTTATCTATCTTGTCTACATCTAATGTTCCAGTATATCATCATTTGCTTTTGATATTTAAGGACACTGTCAAAGTGTATACGACATGAAGTCAGATTATTACATTCTGCTTAGTGGCAGCCTTTGTCATTGCCATGGTAACTGTAAACAGTTCTATCATGCACATAATCAAGCTACAGAGATTGTTTTCAAAGTGCGTACATTAGATTTTTACCTGCATCTGTTCCACGGTGTCAATCAGGCGGACATTGCTCTTGCCTGGGCTTGTCTGTGCTGCCCAATGGTATGTGTCTGCAGACCCGGAGACTGCAGATTCAGACCCGCAGTTCTGGACCCGCAGTTCTAGACCCCTTTTTTTCGTGACAGTGGGACCTAGATGATTCTAGACCCCTTGTTTTGGGGTTAGGTGAAGGGTTAGAGTTGGGGTTAGACCTGCGGGTCCTTGGGAATTTCCCAGTTTGGCATCAATAAAGTAAATCTATCTATCTATTTATCTATCTATCTATCTATCTATCTATCTATCTATCTCTATCTATCTATCTATCTATCAGAACTGCGGGTCTGAATCTGCAGTCTCCAGGTCTGCAGACACATGCTCCTCGTGCTGCCATGTGATTGCTGAGCTTTTGCTACCTCCTGGTATGATCCGTTATAAATATCAAAGTTGGGCAGCTGTGCAAAATCTTCAAGTTTCAATGGCCATCTTTAGCATTTCAAATCTTCTCAGTGTAAACGGACAGAGTGCCCAGTGTCTGTGACAGTACTAAATGGATCGGACACTATACAGAGTGATATATCAAACCTGCTTTATGTGACTATCCACAGCAGTCAGTTATTCATAATGACAGTCATTCAGAAATATCAGATGTGATACTGAGGAATGTCGCGACTGTATTCCACAGAGCTGTGTAATAACAGATCATATTTACCAACAAAGAGGCTGGTTCTCTCACTCCGAAAGTGTGTGACAGCAGAGCCCCAGACATAACAATATGATAAGACAAGATAAGCATCCATGCAACATTCATCACTGTCAGCATCAACAACATCACCTGCCCATCCTGCCTGCTCTGCCTTGGTCAGCCAGCCGGCCAGGCGTATCACAGGCCGAGCCTCACAGTGAGTTCGCTGAATAAATGAGGTGAATACGCGTTTTAAGAGTGGACAGTCAGCAATGAAAGCAGTGGATTTCCTTAAAAAGTAGAGCCTCCTCTTGGGCTTTCTACAAATGTGGTGAAACACTCCTAAGATATTTGAGTTCCTCATTCCTCTGTGATTGATCTTTGATGACAGTGTGCTGTTTGATAAGAGCAGTGTTTGAGAGCATGAGCATGTATTCCATCAGGCCCTGGGCTTTTGTGGGCACTGCAGACTTTATAGGTCTGTCTTTTGGACAGCTGACTGGTGGAAAGTAACTATTTTCCTCCTCCCCTGCAGCACTCAGGAGGGGTGGAGTCACACCACCAACATCTTCAAACCTAGAAAAGCTCGAGCCTGGCTCTGCCCCACACTCCCACTTGTGTCAGCATTCATCCTCCCTCTGCACTTGTGGCCCTAACTTGTCATAGCCTTGATCCATCTGCAGGCTGTTGTTGCAGCCCTACCAGTAAGATCACTCTCTGCCTTTCCCTATACTGCCTTTCCTCAGTTTTTTGCCTGCCTTTTTGTTTCTTTCTGGACAGTGTTTAGCTCATGCACACCCACCCCCATAAATAACAGTTTCTGTGACTGAGCCGCTCTTGTGATTTGAGGACTTGAAATGTTTTCAGCTTCCTAAAACAGTTCACCTTAGGAAGTGATGCGTGATTATCTCTCCAATCACAAAGATTCTCACATGTGCAGCAGGTTAATCAGGGCCTGGATTGGTAGTCAGACAAGATCCTCCTAACCTGAACCTTAACACATCGCATCACAGTAAATATGGTGGTGTGCACAGTGAGCCATAAGCAGAATTACTTAATCAATATTTATTTTTCTTTATATAGTGTTTGTCTTGTAAAATGTGCTGTTACAACTTTGTAATTTCCATTTCTATTTCCACTCAGTTGATTTGTGCTTGATAGGAGTCTTTGTGAGCATGTGGTACTAGTATGCTCACAACTTGCAATGGATTGCAGCATAAGGCCACGTCCACACTAATCCAGAGAAATGTGAAACACATCTTATTTCTCCAGCAAATATGTTGTTCTTCAAAAATTCTGTCCCAAGTGGATAAATTTGAACCCACTGGTTTGGTATTGTAGTGTAGCGATGAAAACCAGGAAAACAGAAGGTTTCATGATGTATGATGAATAATGAATGATTGTCATGTGATCCTGGCCCAAACCACAACAATCAACATGGTGATACAGGGTGCAGTACAAGTCCTCTACACATAAAGAAATTGATGTGTTTGGGGCGGTTTTAGTTTGGATGGCCAGCTACTCTAAACCTTTGTGAAAATGCTAGTGTGGACTGAAAACAAGTCCACATGAAAACAATGTTTTCAGATTTCCCTGGAGTGGATCAGTGTGCATTTGGCCTGTGCAGGTTTGTCTGAAATCCCTTGAGGGAGTGTAGTTACACCTGTTGCACAGGCAAAATTCATTTTGATTGAGATTGCCATTGGTGCAGATAATCATACATCACTGAACTGACCCACAGTTTAATACTGGGAAACAATTTGTGTGTGTTTTTGTGGGGATTACATCTGAGGATGTGGAACAGATCATGTTCCCTAAAGTGCATTCAAAACAATTTATTTTATTATATTTTTTGCTCTGTTCCCCATACATTTCTCATTTCTCTCACAGTTTGTGAGTGTATCTTAGGTGAGAGACAGAGTCAGCATTATATTATTACAGGGTCAAGGGTTTCATGTCTTTAAGCATGTAACTTAACACTCAGTTACGAGCCATTTAGGGAGGGAAGATGAAGTTCAGTCTCTGTGTGCAGTTGAATATGGTGTCAGACAGTCAGTATCACACCTGAGCCACACTGACTGTAGCGCTGGGTCTGATCCAGCTGGAACACTGGGACCTCAACACTGCAAGTGCTATCAAGATGAAGCCTTTTCAATTTGGGCCTCATTTTCAAGAAACAGGATGATAACTATCTCTGCTGTATCTAGTTACACTGGTATTCACTCCAAAATTCAAAGGCTTGGGGATTTTTCTTTTTTAGTAATTTTATTGTAATTTTATTTTGTGATCTTTTTATGTTTTTGTTTTTTTTTTTTTTTTGTTTTTTTTTGCTATTTTTCTGGTCATTTTCATTCTTTTCCCCCATACCTTTATGGTCATCAAACTAAAAATTCTCTTTAAAAAAGTCTGGTCTTTTTTTCAGTAAATTTTATTTTTCTTTCAGTTTTATGGTAATTTGTTGCGTTTTGGCCCCAAAATGTTGTGTGATTTTGTGGTAATTTATGATAAATTCTTATAAATAAATTCTGTCTTGTAATTTCGTTTTAAACATAAAATGTTTTAGAAAGAAATCAAATGTTTTAGCTCAGCTCTCAAACGGTTCATTATTTAATAAAAATGACTAATGAGTTTGCTACTAATAGATGGCATGTGAGATTTATTGACACTAACAGTCAAGTGCATGCATTACATCTGATGCAAACATCGGAGAAACACACACACACACACACACACACACACACACACACACACACACACACACAAAGACTCCGGTCTTGTTCAGCTGATAGTGCTCTTTGCCACTGACCGTCATAATCGTTAGCATTGATAGGAGTTGCCATGGTAACAGACAGTGAAAGTCTGCCTGTTGGATTATGAATTATTAGTGAAATATTCATGATGAGGTGTGGCGGGCAAGCAGATTCTTAGCTTCAAAGTTCCCTGTGGACAGTGAATACATATATTAAGGGCATGACAGAGTCTTAGTCATTTTTGTCTAGGACCTGTGGGTACAGTGTGTGTGTGTGTGTGTGTGTGTGTGTGTGCGCGTGTGTTTTTGGCTAGAGAATGATTGACTGTGGCATCACATGAGGAAATGTTCTTTTTTTGTGCTTTTTTTATGCTAATGTTTGTGACCTTACCCATCACTTAAGTGTACTTGCTCTGACTAAAAGAAGAAGCAAAGTGATTAAAGCACACAGTAAAATGATGCTAAAAAAAGAAAGAAGAAGAGCTGCTGCCAGTATAGGTGAGATTTTAAAACAACAAACACACACAGTCTTAGAAAGACATCTTACCTCAGAACAAGACAGACTAAACATCAAGACGGCGTGCAAACAAGGCACAATTTCTGCTTTTACTGAAATATATTAAAATGAAATAATGTGGTAAGACCAAAATCTCTGGCCAAAACAGGCAGAAACTTTGAGCCCTGCTTGTTAGTCTCTATGTTTGAGTTTGACTGCGGCGGTCACAGATGGAGCTTTCTAAAGCCAAGCTCATGCATTGTCCATGTCCTAAGAAAAATCTGCTCTTTTAAGAAATAAATAGGAAGCCTTTGAGAGAGGCTGAGTTGACCCTGTAAGAAAGAGTCAAGGCAGAAATCTTCAGTCTGCACAAACAGCCTGACTCACCCATGTCCAGAATACACCGAGAGCAAGAACAGAAATACAGAGCGAGAGCAAGAATATAAATCACTCTGCCCATATCTTTATAATATATAGTAATATGAGGAATTTATAGTGATGTTTTAATATTACAGCTTCCCAGGCAACAGAGAAGAACACAACAGAATAAAAAAGAATATAATAGAGTAGGTTGACATCTGATTGGCATACTGCTGAAATAGGAATAAAAGAACAGCATCAGTAGTATAAGGAAAAGAAAGGAAAGGAGAGGAAAGATTAATTTAGCTGATTTATTCCCCTCAGGTAAATATAAAGGTCTGATTAATTACTATTTTAATTGGCTTAGCGGGGTAAACTCTGGTTGTTCAGCAGTATTAAGGGAAAGAACAGTTGTTTCTAAAATAAATGACTGCTCGGAACAACTAATTTACTACATTTATTTAATTAGATGGCCATTGGTTCCCGATACAAGATCTGTGCAATTTGCATTTTACAAAGACCAAACACTGATAATGCATTGCTAAATGTAGAAAATGTGTGTACATCAGCAAGAAAATAAACCTGATTTGACCTTTAGTAAGTGCCGTCGCACTGAATGAGTGCATCGCTCCACATTGATTGCCGGACCTTTGCAGAGGTGTGTGTGTGTGTGTCTATGTGTACCGTGGGTCATCCTGTCTTTGCCAGGTCATCCAGGAGGATGTGATCATTGCTAAAGTGTCACTGACTTTCCTCCTCAGGGGGACGGAGGAGAACAAATGCCCCGGACTGTTCATACATCAAACACAGTCAATACGTGCTACTGATGCTGCTGCTGCCCCGTGGCAACAAAATGTCACTGACCCTTTGCTGTGGAAGTGTTGTGTATCTATCTGTGTGTCTGTCTTGGTGCATCTGACCTGGGTCATTATGCCCTATGAGATCACAGCCAGCTGCTCTTCAAATAGGATTCCTATGATGGAGGTATTAGCTGTTGCCTATATTAAAAGCTGCACTAGGCAAGATTTTTATGTGAGAATACACCTGTTATGAGTCTAAATGATGGAGGAGGACTGCAACAGAGAAGAGCCATCACCATTAACTGAGAAGCAATAAACTCACCCAATTTACTCAAATGAAAATCTGTGAACAGAGGAAACGAGATGGGAGAAGATGTGCACCTCTACCCCAGTTTTGATCCATGAATACACACAATTAGGGCAAACTCAGAAATTAAGACAAAGGGGTGAAATGAAGTAAAATGTGTTTTTTATGACACTTTTAATCAATTCTGTATGCTTTGTATCAATTACCCAAACTTCTAATAATCATATCCCGGTGGGACATCCAGGCTTTAATCATTTAATTGTTGCCTTAGTCTCAAAGTTCCCCAAAAAAGCGTTTGCAGTGAACTTCCATTATGAGCTCATAAGCTGCATGCCCCAATTAACTGTGACAAATTCAAGGTGTTAAGCAGCTAGACTGACTGTCCCAGGGTTTTAAAAAAAGGTTCGCAGTGATGGGGTGTAATGATGGGTTATGGCTGGTTTTGTGGTGCGCTGGCTGTATAGGAGATGCTGAGGCCGGGCAAACAGCTTATCTAAATGCAACTGCCTGTACACCCTCCAGCAATTAAACCAGCGATGCCTGCATCTGCCTGTTGGGGTGTGGAGTTACAGCTCACTGCTGGCTCACACCTCATTTGTTTGTCCTTTCCCTTTATTTCCCAGGTTCTTGGGATCTGTCTTTCTTGCATCTTTCTTTTGAATCCTTAGGTTGTGTTTCTTGCCTTTGGGTTTTCCCCTGGCTCCTCTGTTTGTTTGTTTTTTTTTTTTTTTTTCTGATTTTATTGGTTTTTCTCTTACTTTCTGCCTGCCTACCTTCTTTCTTTGCTTTTTGTTTTATTTATTCCTTCAGACACAGATTCTGAGAATAAATCATAAGTAAAAATTATACATAGGCCATTAGGTAGAAGGTGTGTGTATGTGTGTGTCAGTATTTTCAACCAGATACGTTGATTAGATACTGCCCTCTGGCAAAAACCATCTATATACAGCATTTGTGCTGCTGCTTATTACAACCTACAGTTATATTTCAAAGACCAAGATAACATATCGAAATCTTTTAGAAATCCATCCAAAATTCTTTTGAGAGGATGAACTGTCAATTTTGGTGACCTTGTGACCTTTTCTTCTGGTACCACCCTAAGGCCGAAATGTCACAAAAGATTTCACAAATGTAATTAGTGATTTTCCATTTATACTCCCCTCTTGATTGTGGCAACCCTATGATCTCCTTAAGCACAAGCCTGAGGCGAACATGTACCAATCCCAATGTTCTACTACTTGTATATACACTCAGCTACGGTGGAGTATACACAACCAGACTCCTGGAACAGAATATAGACCTGCAGTAGATTTGAATTCTGGCTCAGGGTGAATTTCTTCTTTTCCACCTTGAGTTTTGATTGGCACACAATATCCAGTCAAGGTATGTGTGATTCAAGCTAAATGTACTGTTGCCATGTTTTGCTTTTCAGGAACTAAGAAAAAGTCTTGTTTGTAGCCTGAATTTATCTAGTTGAGTTTGAAACAGTTTCAACACGTTTTTTTTTTTTTTTTTTTAATGGAATTCTTAGCTTTAATGTGTCCTGGGATGAGCATACATACTTTAAAATATATCTTTCTATGTGTTTGGTTAATATGTATATAAATCACATTTATCCATGTGAAACAGTTACGAAAGAGCCATTTCTGTTATGACAAGCATTCCCTCCCTTTATGGCATGCATACTGTGTGCACACGAGTGGTTAAAAGACACAATATTTTTCAATATTTGCTTCCCTTATTAGCAAATGCATGTGATGAATCGTAAAACATATGTAAATATGTTTCTCTGTTACTGTGCCTAAAATGCCATCTTGGTATTGCTCACATTCCTCGCATAAACCGAGGGCCACTGATAGCCTCAAGCTTCCAGATGGCTTTGTAAGTAAAAATAACCATTAGAATTTTAAAATGCCCTGTGAATAAAAATACCCATCTGAATTTCAAAAAGTCACGGTGTGTGTTTAACACATAGGCCATCAGTATGCAGCGCTGCAACACAGGGTGTCTTGCTAACCAGACTACTGAGACACCGGTATAGCCGAGGCGATCAGGACTGTCAAACTAATTAGACAGCCGAGGGGAAAGATAAACAGGTTCAACCATCAATTATTCCAGGGGCTCAGAAAGATGATTGGTTGAGATCTCCAGAGGTCCCCAACAGCCAATCAAAATGCCGGAGGCAATCGACTTTGACAAAGACGGACTTGATTTTTTTTCTTTGCCCCTGTTGCACCGGAGATTTCTCAGAGTGATATCCTCGCTTCCCCTTTTTCTAGCATTGTCCTCTTTTTCCCTATCACTTACCTTTTCTTGTCCCATCATTTACCCCCTCTTCTTTTTTCTCCCTCTTCCCTGCCTGTTCTTGGTGTTGCCCCTCCTTTTTTTCTATCTGTCTATTCTTTTTTCTCTGCTATTACCTGGCAAAGCCTTATGATAGCTGGTTGGTTCATCTATCCGTGCATTCAACACTTCCCTCCAAGGCAACATATCTCAAAATCTACTGGCCACATTACCATGAAACTTATTCAGCACATGCCCCGGAAAAGATTCATCTGGTCACTTCTGGTGACCTCATGACCTTTTCTCTAGCACCATCCTCAGGCTAAAATGTTAACTTTGCACACAAGATATCACAAAATGGAATAAGTGGATTGGCATGATATTTGGGGAGTGCACTCATACTGCCCACAGGAAGAAACTTCTTGATTGTGGTGACCCTATGACTTTTCCTCCAGCACCTCTCTCAGGCCAAACATCTGACTTGTCCACAACATAGCTGGTAATGTAATGGACAGAGGGAGACCTGTTAATTTTGGTGACCTCATGACCTTTCCCCTAGCACCGCCCTCGGACCATATCTCAGTATCTATTAGGAAAATTGTGCATTTTCATGAAATTTGATGAGCACATTCATGTTACCCTGAGGGTGAACCCTGTCAACTTTGGTGACCTCACATATCGTCCCAGTTTGCCAGGAGATGCCAGGTTTTTGATTTATGTTTAAGGTCTCGGCAAGCCACAGATAGCAGTGTGAGATCCAGATCCAGAGATCCAGATGTGGAAACACACTCAGTCTCTATAGAAAATAAAATGATCCATTTTTTTTTCCTGGACTCTCAACATTAGCAGATATGTGACCTCTTTCGTCTACAGTCATCCTCAGGCCAAAATATACCATTCCTCCACAACTAATACTGCATTTTTGCTCTCTGTAATCTCTCTACAATATCTTGTGGCATGTTCATCTTCAGGAATAAAATCCTTTCTTTATCATTATTGTTATCATAGTTATTACACTTCTTCTTATTATTATTAGTAGTAGTAGTTGTGTTTACTTTGAGAGGTCTTTCTTAAAAATACCACACATTCATTGTCAATATTATTTTCTTTTTTCTTGAAACTCTTCCTGATTCTTTTTACTCCTGCTCCGCTTTCCCCCCGTCTCCTCTCAAATTTGTCTTTCATTAAAAGATGATGATGAATGATAGATGGTTCCAAATTAATAAAGCATTGTCAGATATTATCGAAGGTAGCAGCGTTAATGTAGCATAATCCAACCAAACAACAACACAAAATTGTCAATCCATCAGTTTATATTATGCACAGATTTCTAATCTATTTTAAACCTAAACCAATCCAAATCCTAATCCTAATCATTTCAAAATAACATTACAAATCAATTAGCTTCAGCCACTTTTGTTACTTCTTGGTCCAAAACAACTTGGTTGAGGTTAGTGAAAGGTCATGGTTGAGGTTAAAAAATGTGAGCTAACATACGCTAATATTAGCTGCCGAACATTAGCTTGAAAATCACATGATGTGGACAGGGCCTCCACCACATTGTCTATAACTTGAATTTTTGATATCAAAAACATATTTTTGGTCCTGAAACGTTAATATTGTAACATATCCGTGGTTTGCAGAAATCATAACTTGCCATAATTTTCTTCTGGCGACCAGGCTGCTTCATGGCCATCACCATCACCATTAGCACAACTCAAGTCAAACATAATGCTGGCAGTCAGATGTTTCCATGCCACAGTAAACAGTTTATCTGGAGGAAAGTTATTCTAATCAGTCTATAATATTCATTGTTCTCAAAGCAAAAGCCAGTTACTAAACTAAATGGGTTAAAATGGATTCATCTGTGCATATAAATATAGCTTTTATTAGATACTGAATCATAAATTTCATGTAATGATTTTCCTCAACAATGAATCAACAAGGTTTCAATCTTATCCTTAAGTCTCCAATCATCTTTGGGTCTAAATACGTGAGTATCATTGTTTTTTTGTTTTTTTTTGTCATTATTTAATGACTTTTCCTAATTTAATGGGGACAAGTCAGTAAACACAAAATTAACATGAAGATATGTTTTCAGTTTTCCTGTACACATTTTGTACCTGTAGGAGTCTATTTGACCCCAGGCTTTTTCAGAAATATAAACATTTTACACATCTTTGCTTTAGTTGTTTGGGAACTATAACAGTTAAGGGAACTCTGCTAGTTAGGTAGTTAACGAGACCATAAAGTACCAGACGTATAAACTTAACAGTTTTTTGGAGGTTTAAATGACCTGGGTGGAATTGATCCCAGTTGATAAAAATGCTAGTAAATTTGAATGTAACAGGCAGATTAAAAACAACCCTTAAACTATTGAGTTGCAGAAAAAGGTCCTCACAAGCAGACACTTTTCAGCTGAACCCCACAAAGATAGTAGATATCTCTCCGTCTTGCTCTCTCTCTATCCCCCCACACACCCCCCAACCACACACACACACACACACACACACAAGCACTTTCTTGAGGGAATGCTGCCAAGAGCTTGTCTCCATGCCTCAAAGCGCAGTAACAATTTCAAACCAGGAGGGCGGTGGGAGGGGAGATGCTATCGTTGCTGTGGTAATTAAAAGGCACCAATCAGATGGCCGATGGGGAAACAATAAGGAAGTCAATAATGTGTCCCTTTGAATGGAGGTGAGAGAGGATCGCGCGTGGAAGGAGAGCGATAGCGGGGGAGCAGTGGGGAGGACAAGCACCGATGAGTTTTAATATAACAGCGGTCTTTATAAACTTTTGCTCATTAACAGATCAAAGTATCGCAGGCAGAGATAGAGCTGGAGGGGGGAGGAAGGGAAGAGAGGACGGGGGACGGGAAAAGACAGAGAGGGTGAAGTTAAAAAAGAAAAGAAGTTATTTGGCCTTTGACTACAGGTGATGATCTGTGTTTAGGAGTAGAGATAGGAAGATAGGAGGTGAGGAGATCGACATGCAGTGGATAAACACAGAAAAGACATGACAGCGAGAGAGAGAGAGAGAGAGAGAGAGAGAGAGAGAGAGAGAGAGAGAGAGTAAGATTGCGAAACCTCCTTACTTAATCTTTGTCTCAGCTAAATGACTTCCCAATTACTTTCTCCTCTCCCCTCAAAATGGAGGGAGTTATGAAAACGGCACATCTGCAAACTTCAAAGCGGCGATTCCACCTAATAGCAGGCTCTTTCGCGGGCTAATTATTGGCTTTGTTTTAATAACCAGCCCGTCTATCCGAGATGAAGGTGCTATCGCTCAACTATATTTCTGTCTTCTGTGATAAGTACAGCCTGCCGTGATTAAAATGCGCAAAGAGGGAGAGAGAGAGGGACTGATCTCGGTTTTCATGTTCTTTAATAAAAAAACATCTTGCAGCAAAGAAGAAGAGGAAAAAAATAACTTCCCATGAAAAACACATCTGACTTGTTAAAATGAAACGTGACAGAATGAGGGACCGAGAATTAGTGATCCATGTTTTAGCTGCAGACAAACACCATAAAACAGTGTGTAAAGAGTGATACTGCGACCTAAAATCAAATTCAAGTAAACCAAATAGCAAAGTCATAGTGTTATATTAGCTCAGAACAGGCACTATGACTCAGTCGCTGGGTCTCACCTAACTCGATCTTGGCCTAAAGTAGGCATAGACTGCTCCTTATTGAGTTTCCCTCAGTATTGTTGATGATCAATTTCAATTCGCCATGAAAAAACAGTAAACTGCAATATTTTTCCTTGTTGGGTCACAATTTACAGGATTTGAGTGAGAGTTAAGTCAGACGTTGGGGTTTATGTGTATATATTATGCTTGTAATTCTTTCCAATAAAATCCTGTGTGTGTGTGTGTGTGTGTGTGTGTGTGGTGATAGTCATCAGTTGCTAATGCTGGAAACACACACATTCACATCAACCTCATCTATCTCACTGACCCAGTCCTGACCTTGGAGATGTGTGTGTGTGTGTGTGTGTGTGTGTGTGTGTGTGTGTGTGTTGTTGATTCATCGCTGTTCTTAGTATTAAAGCTAGCTGAAGGGCACTGCTAATGGAGCAGGGACAGTGGCAGCCATATTTCTACCAGCCCGCCGCACTGCACTCAGAGCTACACCACGCAGAACCGCTATCCCTCCACCAGGCTCCGGTCACATTCGCATAAATTGTTTATGGGGATGGGTTCTTGAACCTTTTCAGTGCAGGACCCAAACTTAAAAATTAAAGTGTAGTCTGCCGCCCTTGGACCGTGGCTCATTAAAACACACCAGAGCTGCTGTCATGTGGAGACCCAACAGAAGTACCAGCAGGACCCGTTCTGAGTCCCTGACCCACAAAGAAGTTAGTGGTTAAGGTGGAATATTTTTTTGTTTTCCACGTCTACTTCTTCTGCTACTGCTGATACCACTTGGCACTTTGATGTCTTGTGGTAATATAAAATATCAACACTATCATTTCCTCTTCAAATACAGGGAAAAAAAGATAGCAACAACGCTAGTGCCTAAAAAGAATGCAAATGCTGCAGTTGGGTTTGGGTAGGTTTTGTTTTGGGTTTGTGCATATTATTTTTTAGACAGGAAAGTGCAGCCAGAGATGAAAATACGTTCATGGCCATGTCTGACTCTATCACCTGCTGCTCATCTCTGGGAGGACTCGTGTCGTCCAGTTCAGCATCTTCCACCACATGCAGCTGCTGCCTGAGCGGGGCCTTCACGACAAAGTTACACAAGGTGACTGCAGAACTTGAATAATCACTGCAACAGGAACACCTAACTCACCTCTATTCACCTTATTTTTAATGGAACTATGGACCTGCACCTCCCTCTTCCAGCTCCATAAACATTAATAAAACTGGTCACAGTAGTAGTGTACATGCTTTAATGGTGACAAAAGTTGGGATATCACCCAGAGAGCACAATCCGTGATCCCAGCACCATGATGCAACCCCCTCCCCCCCAAAGCTAATGCTGAGTTGGCCCCTCTCTCTTCTTCAGCACAGAGCAGACCAGTTTTAACACCTTTCACAGTGAGGATACTTATCATTTCAAATGCAATGGATACAGATTATTCAGTTAATTGTATTGAGTAGCCTAATTTTTAAACTACTGGAGCATCCAGGATTGCAGGAGCTGTCCAAGGTACTCTCTCAACAAAAACAAACAAACTAACAAAAAAAAAAGTTGTATTTTGATGCCAATATTGGATTTGAAAACACAGACAATATCATCATGTGCACCTTATGCAATTGTATATATATTTTTTAGCTATAAAACTTTTTTAAAAATATAATTTCTTATCATGATAGCTGTTGACAGGCATGGGCGGAGCCCATTGCGACTGCGGGGCACCCCCGCCTCGCAGCGCCTGCAGGGGTGCACTTTACAGCCCAGTGTGATGCTCAGGCAGGAGCCTTTTCAAAGTTTCAAGGACTAAACTCAACACTAAAGGTGACTCGACTACAAGTCTAAGATTTGTTGTTCCTTTTATGTTGTTAAGTTCTTATTTCATCACAAGACATATTATTGTTTATTTCAGTGTATGGTTTATTGTATCACTGGTTATATATGGTTATATATATATAAATAAATGTGTTTTATTATTGTATTATTATTGCTGTACTGTAACCAACACTTTTAACTACTTCTGCTACTACTTTTTTCACAGCAGCCATTTGCAGTGCTGAAGTGTTACTAATGACATTCATGAAGGTCGCTGATATCACTCATGCTGGCTCACTGGAAACACTCCACAACACTTAACTGAATCTTAATTAATGTCATTAGTACCACATGTTTACCTGCGATTCCACGTCAAAATGGCTATTAAGTCTATAGATACCATTACCATTATCATTTACTATTAACAGCCATTTATAACAACAGATAGCATTGAATGGAAGCGGTAATTTAATGTGCCGTACACTGAGCCTTGGTGATCTGAAAGCTGCTTCTGCCTAATCTAATTCTATGTGGCCTCGCCTCTCGCTCTCCCTTCATAGTACATCATTTACTTCAAATGTGTTTTGGCACCATCTCAGTAAGTGATACTTAAATGCACAGCGCAAAGTCTCTCCTAAGGGTCACACTGTGCTAGTGTTTGTGTGTGTGTCTCTCTCTCTCTCTCTGTGTGTGTGTGTGCGTGCGTGAGGGAGGCAGAGAGAAAGCGCACAAACGTGTCACCTCCAGATATGAGATTTTTGAAGAGAAGGCTATATTTACGGTTCAATATCATTCAGCAATAACAGCCCCTTTCAAAATGAAAGAAATGTCCAACAGTTAGACGGAGAGAGAAAAGCTGTGTGGTGAGGGAGACAAGACAGAATAAAGGGAGAGAGAGAGAGGTGATGAGGAAAAGAATGGAGAAAGAAAGGGAGGGGGTGAGAGGAGGAGGAGAAAGATAACAGAGAAACCGTTCGATTGTCCTTCCCAGGCTGAGAAAGAGAGCGACGTCTCAAGAAAAAAGAGAAGATGGAGAAAAAAATGAGGGAGAGGCTTGTGAGTGATAGAAAATACACACACGCACGCACACACACACACCCCAAAATGTGATGACGATAGCACCTATATTTCTTGGCAGGTATTGCAGGTCTGATCTGTAATATGAACTGAGTGATAGTGTGTACTTGGAGGTGAACCATTTCTTTTCCAATCTTTTTCTCCTCGGCCGTTATTGTTTTTCCCTCGACCGCTCGACTTAAACGTAACAAATGCCGCTCGGTCAATTGTCTCCAAAAATAATATTTCTCCGCCTACCTGAGAGGTCCTGTCAGTATATCTGTGAACTGTCCAGTGAAAACTTTTAAATTGCTCTCTCTCTCTCTCTCTCTCTCTCTCTCTCTCTCTCTCTCTCTCTCTCTCTCCCTCTCTCTCCATCACTTCCTTGGTCTTGTTGTTGTCTCTCTGTCCTGCTCTCATTGGAGGGAGAAATTTTGTGGATTTATTCTGGGTGGTTTAGTTGGACTAATTTGAAACACTTTTTGTGGAGTGCATTATTAAAGATATAAGCAAATCTATTCCATTATTTATTTATTTATTTATTTATTTATGTTTGCGTATGACCTTCTTTTTAGGTATTTCCAGGAAAAAGTAATTAAAAACATATTTTAATGATCACTTTTGCTGGTTTCTGACCTTTTTATTCTTTCTGAACAGTGATTTTCTCATTACTTGTCAATAATATTAAAGAAGTTTTGCTCTAGCTTTTTTTTTAAAAAAAATTTCATTTCATTTTTTGTATTGTCGAATTAGATGTTATGTATTTGTTTATTTATTATTATTATTATTTATTTTATTAATCATTGTGATTAGATGTTTTCTTTTTTTTTTCTTTTTTTTTTTTTTGAAAAAAACATTTTAAAAATAATTTGTTCTGAGCTGTACTCTCCACTATGTTCAGTGCAGAATCTGTGTTGACTGTTATTTTGCGTGGCCATACAGGCCGTATAGACAAATAAACCTGGTAGCAGCATCTGACTGAATGGCTGATTTTTTTTTATTATTCATTATTATTATTATTATTATTATTATTATTATTATTATTATTTTCTTTAATTAATGGCATTTGACACAAGAGACTCAGTTTTTGCTGATGGTATCTTGAATCTGATTCTCTCCTTTTCTTTCTGCACCTCTTTCCCTGTTTCATCCCTTCTTCTGTCTCTGAGCAGTGAAGACTTTTTGCTCATTTCTCTCCGTCTGTCTTTAATAAATAAATAAATAAATAAATAGAATAAACTAAAGTAAAATAAAATAAAATTCAGCCCCCACGAGGTCGGCAGCCATCTCTGAAGGTTGCCCTGGTCAAATATTTGTACAGTGGATATGATCATCTCAAGTTATGAATTCCCATATTTTATCCATATTTTCCTCTCTGTGCTGTTCTGCCTTCCTCTTTCATTATTTCTCTTTGCCAGTCCTTCACTTTTGTCTGTATTGGTTCCATGGAAAATGAGCTGATTTGAAAATATTAATGCAATAGGCTGCTGACCTCTACTAGATTGACTGGATGTTTGTCAGAGACATAAGTGCACCCACCCACACACTCACACACACACTCTAAACAAAGCCAAACAGCCTTTAAACTGCAGACCACTGTGTTTAAAAGGTGAAAATAGATCGATTCTGGCTTAAGACATTTCTCTCCCTTGCTTTTTGAAGCCGATGCATCATCTTTACCCCCTGGATGTGTGTGTGTGTGTGTGTGTGTGTGTGTGTGTGTGTGTGTGTATGTGTGTGTGTGTACTCAATGTGCAGCAGTGCAACTCAGTTACTGAGGCAAAACAAAGTTAACGTTACTTGAAGACAGGAGAGAGACAGAGGGCTTTATTTCTATGGAGCTGGTTACACCTGGTACAGATCCCTTAACTGAGGGGCTTTCATTCAGTTCATCATTCCTGTATTCAATATATTAACCACAGCTGCCAATTACCAAGTGTGAGAAAAGCAACAGTCTTCCATGTTAACATGCTGGGGGAATAAACTGACAACTTCCTATAATAATGCTGAAAGAAGTAATTATTTCATTTTCCAGAGAGATTCCAGACGATTCCTGCCTTGCCACTATCAGATTTCACCAAACAATTACAGCCAGGCCTCTGCACTATCACACCATGTTTGTAGCAGTTATGAGCCTTTATCCACTTGAAATAAAACTATCATCCTTCAGCTGCTGCTTTGGGGAGGCCTGGTGGAAAGTGAAAAGAATCGCCTACAAACCATTCAGACGAAGTATGACATGAAATTGAGTTTGTAGTGCATTCCAACTGCATTGTTTGTGGATTTTGTGTACGCGAGTAATGCCTGGATGCAAACTTGATTAGCAAGATTTTTTGTGTCTGCAACATGAGCTAACTGGTTATACTCAACTTCCCCAGAATGCATTGTGTCAACCAAGACTGTGCAGTGATGGACTGTGAGGCGAATGGCACTGACACCGACTTTCAGTTAGTTAACGTTCATTAGCCAATATTAGCAGTCATTAGCTACAGGTTCCTAATGTTAACCATGACCTGTTCCTAACCTTAGCCATGATGACTAACCTAACCAAAGTGGCTAAAGCAGTTAACAAGCTAATGTTAGGTAACGTTAGGTAACGTTCACGCATGCATAAACGTTAACAGTGATGTGGCGTTGACGCAGGCTCCACCACATTATATAATGGTTTAAATGTTTAAATGCTGATATGCAACATATTTTAGGTTCAGAAACGGTGATACTGTAACGTGTTGCTGAAACACAAAATGGCAATGGCAAAATTGCAGTGGATTGCCATGTGATTTTGGAGAGGTGTGTGCCACTGCTCTAGGAAAATAACTCAGCATACATCACTTTTGCTCTGCTTTTGGTTTTCAAGGTGATAATTAACACCAAAGCGAGGCTCAAGGCTTGTGAGTTCAGATTGGACGATGAAAGTCCCAAACCGGTTTAACAGCAGGTAGAATTTAACCCGGTTAACGCCTAACACCGGCGTTACACTGTCTCGAAATAGAGCCCGGAGAAACTTTGGAGACAGGGAGAAGATGAAAGGATAGAAGAGATGGAACAGAGCGAGTAAGAGGTGAAATGAGAGAAAAACAGAATTAGAGAAAGAGAGAGAGAGATTTCTTCAGGGAAATGTGAAGATTAGATTCAAGTGCCATGGGGGGGCGAAATTAAAGTTTCACAGAACTCAAAGTGAAGCTTATTTATGGGACCAATTTTCATATTCATGCAATATTTCATGCAGCACACAGCCACAAACATAGACTCATGTATGCTCACACACGTGCACACACACTTCCCGCTGATTAGAGGCTATATACTTAGCACGGAAACACATTCAGCAGACATTTCATGCAGCACATTGCATAAGTTATCAGGAGGAATCTCAAAATAGCAAAGATAGCACATTATAAAGATATAAACAGCAAGTGTCTAATTTAATGGAGAGAATATACTTCATATTCATAGAGACTCAATATTAGCAAGGACTGTGGAAGTGGGACTCTCTCTCATGCAGCTTAATGAAGGCAGAATCAACCCATGGTGAGAACAGTGCAATCACAGGGAGAAGTAATCCTATCATTTATTTATTTATTTATTTTTTTATAAAAGAGGTGAAGATTGTGAAGAAGAGGGTGCTATGTGTAGCATTTAAAGGATAAAACCAGTGTAAATATTAGTTTTTTCCCCCAATTATCAATCATGAAATGTCTGTCCGACTAAAACAACTTCACTTTTCTGTTTTGAGGATAAAAATATCCATCCATACAGGAGCATTTTTGAAAATGTATGCAGAAGAATGCAAAAAAAAAATGTCTCACATAAGCCTGAGTGAGGAAGCTGAAGAGAAATATGGTTAAAAACCCACGATTAATGTCCAAACCTCTGCAGAAACTGAAGCCAGATGAAAAAAACAGTGCGAGTCATTTATAGGGGCATGCATTAAGACATTAATGTTACAAATAGTTGAAAATAGCAGAGTTCATTCATCTATGATTAAAGTCCTAGCAGTTTGAGGTCATCATCTCGGCTCTGAACATGTGCAAGCAAGCAAGGTGGCATCGGGTGGCTCAGTGTTACCAAACTACCATTTTCATTGTCCACACAACAAAAGGAAAGTGAAACATGAAAAGTGTTCCCCAAGAGTTGTATTTTCAGAACTAGAAACTCCATTTTCTTTTGAACAGAAGGCCAAAAAAATTATAGTTTCAAAAAAGATTAATGTTAATAGTAATAGGGTTGATGAGACATGGACATAAGAGAACATTCCTCCTCCACTGGAAGAAAGTGCAAGCATGGCACAGCCTGACAAACAAACCATATTAATAAAGTGCTGAAATTAAAAAAAAAAAAAACAGCAGCATTTACGATGTGAAAGAGCCCAAAAGTACTGGTAAGCATATCACTCGTTTGTAGGTTGTAACAAGTTGGTACGTCATATTGTACACTGATGTCCTGCTGTTTCTGTTTTCCAGGTCATTGTACTGATCATCAAAGCCAGGCCTGTAGTTCCTTACAGACTGCTGATTGGTCCATCTGTTTGGTGGTTTCCAATCTAACACTTTGGTTGGAGTGTGGCCAGATGAGTTTGTGAAACCAAAAGAAAACTGAACTTGCGAGATCAGTTGGCTGTGCATGGTTAAGAGAACGCCAGACATCACAGGGATTCCTGATTGGTTCAGACAGCAAGTGTTACATGAATTATTCCCAGTTCATGTCAATAATCATGTCCATGAGCATGTAAGTGTGAGGCTTGTTAGCTGGTTACTTCAGTGGTGTTCCAGACATTTCTCCACCTTGGCCAGACTGTTCATAGTGCATCCCAAATGCAATGATAATGTGATGCTCTGAGTAAATCAATAGGATTGCTACTGAATGTATGAACAGTGTAGTTTGTAAAACTTAGAGACTTTAGACTTACTTTCAGCCAAAGACTGCATTTTGAAAAGGCTTAGCTTTTTTGGAGATGTGAGGATCTATTCAAAGTTTTAATTGTGTACATATTTTTTTCTTTACATACCTGTCCTGTGTTGTGATTGTTTCATCCCACAGAAGTGTGTGCCTGAAAGGAAATAGCATCATTTGTTAGTCAAACTGTCAACACGTTGAAAGGACGAACTCTTCCTAATGAATTCAACTTTAACCTTTCAAGCTGAAGTAAACACACCTCCTGCTGCTTTCAGGTAGCAAACTCATTCTCAGTAGATGTACTTTTCTAGTTTAATTCTGAAATACTTGCATTTCCCAATAGTACTCAGGCACTTTACCAGACTCACTTTATCCATTCATGAAACAAAACAAAACATACTGAATGTTGATAATAATGTTGATTTAGACTATAGGAAGGATGAGAAAATGTTAGTGTGTCACATGTGGTTAGTAATTAGTGTGATAATAATGCATAAAGACCAATTTAACTAATATATTACTTCATTGTTTTCAGGTACTGTTTACTCAAAAGTATAGTGATGCTGTGACAAACTGAATTATCTCCTTAAGTGACTCTCCTTTAGTGATGGTGGAGTTGATGCATCCCCACGCTTAACAGGCTTATTTTCTCTAAATAAGGAAATTCTGTTTTAGGCAGCATTTTCCATCTAATGGGGTTATTTTGTACATGTTTATTTTTTTTTTCAAAATATGGCTCTATGCCCAAATTAAACTTTATTAAAACATGACGTCTAAATAAGATTGAACATGACACATTGGACCGAGGGCTTAATGTCATGGTGTTAATTCCCAAGCGTACACACTCGCACTCAAACACACACACACACACACACACTCAAACACAAACACATATACACACAGAGGCACACGTCATGGTTGTCTGGCAGTGAGAGTTCATTTTGGCCCAAATGTCGAGAACTGAAGAGCTTAACTGAGTCAATTCTGTGAAGTCACAATCTACAATTTGACTTGAATGAAACCATAGATGGAGAAATGCACAGCAAATTCTGAAAAGTGTGACAAACACGTGGATAATGGATTTCTAGAGGACTGTAAACCGATCAGATGTCAGCGGACTGTCTCGTCTCTTATGCTTGAGATCGAAGTGGCAGGGGGCTACAGCTTTGTTTCCATTTGACTTGCGAATTGCTGCTTTAAAGCTAAGTCAATTAGAAAAAGTTTAATCCTCCGGCTTGGATGTCTCAGCAAATTTGACAGAATGAGTGTGACCATGCAGAAAATCTCTGTATAATTTAGAGGCGGTTCAGCCAAAGCAAGCTGACCTTATTGTTACGACGGCTTCAAAACTGATGATACCTCACCAGCTGTGGAAAAGCTTTTAGTTTCGACCTTTTTTCAAGTGGCACATTGAACTACCTGACATTTGTGGAGGGCAAAGTCCTGAAAGCCTTCAGTGCAACTCTTTTCAGCCTAAAACTCAGCCTTATACTATACACTGAGTGCACAAAATACTCCCTGATACTGAGTCGATGGGCTTTTGAACAATCCACATCTCTGTTGTATCCAAGCTGAAAATCCATCTACTTCATCTGCATCTTTTTGGTGATGAGTAGAAAGGAGAAATCAATGAGGCTTACTGGTTTTCACCTGGATTCACCTCATCATACCACTTGATGAGAAGTAAAAGTGTTCTGTTATGAATTTTTGCTAGTTTTATAGTTATGTAGTGAGTTATATAGTCCTTCTCTCTGAGAAGAGTTCCTGTCTTACATAGGGTTGAAGACAAAGAACACTTTTCTTCAAATGCAGCTGAATTTCATCACAATTTTCTGCATATACATTGTTCAACATGAGCCAGGGCAGAGAACCCGCTGGACCCAAGTCAGTCGGGGAAAAACATTGCCTTTCATGTAATAACGTGAGTAAATGTTAAAATAAAGTTACTGTACTTTCACAGTTCCAAATATTGTAATAATGTAAGCAACCAACTCTTTTAACTGCAACCAAATCTACCCTTGGGTACGAATGAAGTTACCTTACCTTACCTTACCTTTGAACATTCAGTGAAAATGAAAACGTTAGAACAAAAACCTATTTTGATTTCCGAGTCACTGGAATCACATTAACACTATCTGTCTTATGATTAGCACATCAAATATTTCTCGTGACCTTACTTCTATTAAATGACAACACTCAAATTATTGTATTGAGAGTGGTGGCATATTTCTCCTGTGTAAGCAGATGATGTCTGTCTCTGATAAAAAGGAGGCTTCTGGCACGCTGACATTAATAAAAATAGTAATTACCTCAAAATATCACTCCTGTTAAACGTTCTGTGTAGCATTTGAACATCAAAACATTGATAATTATGAGCCATTAGCATAATTACTATAAACAAATTAGACCACTGCTGAGATGATGGCAGATGATGGCAGACTCTGCTGGCCTCCACACTGCAATTTTTACCTCCACCAAGAGGGAGAAACAAGGGGGGATCACATGACCCTCAGTAGGCGGTGATGTGATCACCCCTGTCAGTCTGTCTGTCAGCAGGATAGCTCAGGAAGTACAGGACGGATTTGCGCAAAACTTGGAGGGGAGGTTGGTCAGACCGATCAGCCTAAAGTGGGTATGGCAATGGACAGGCTCAACATAAACAGGACCATAGTTCCCAAAGGGGTCCAGTGAAGAGGTTGGTCATGGGCAAAGGGGCACTGACCAACTTCCCATGCTGATTGGCAGAAAGGGCCAATCTTCTGAGAACAGCATTGTGGAAAAGTGGTGTGGCATAGCACAAGTAGTGCTGCAGGTTCTGGATGCATGCATGTAACATCACCAACGCTGGAAGGGAGGACAGTTGTGGGACATAGCAGCACTGACCGGCTGTCTATGGTCATTGGCCAAACGGGTCATGTCCTATGGCAACAACATTGCCAAAAAGGGGCATGGCTTTGGAAAAACAGGACCAAAGGTTCCAAGCTCAAACAGATAACAAAATAGCCTTGACTCAATACTTGCACTTCTGCCCTTGTTGGTCTCCAGGGGTGCTTACAAGTGCTGTGATGCACCCTTCTTACAAGTCCACATCAGACCTCACTTTGCTAAAGGCCGTTACCCATAAGTCCTGTGTTCCTGTGACAATGTATGTGGTGTGTAAATTAAATCTATCAAACACTTACAAATACATGAAAACTACAAAGCAGGGGACGTTACATGTATCAAATCCAAGTAATTCTAGACAGACAACAATGAAATCCACATATCTACATGTACGTTTTCTTCTTTGATGTTAATTGGTGGTGTGTCAGGAGTGATGTATGGAAATGTGTCCCAATTCTGGTCTGCTTCACCCCTGTAGAAGTCCACATTTTGGGTCCACACTTCTTGTAGCTATGTCACAGAAGTGCTCATTAAGACCCATTAAAACTGGTGGCCACGTTGGTCATGGCCCTTTTCAGGTCAGCTGGGGCTAAGGAGGCCTAGCAGTGGATAGGGTGAAACTTCCAAGTGCGTTCATCAATCGCAAATCTGTCAGGGAGGTTGGTCATGCGACAAAACGACGATAGCCAGTGACCAGGTATATCTTATGAACAACATTGTCATAAAAGGTGTGGTTCTTAACACAAAGAGAGCCATAGGTTCCAAAGAAAGTCACTTAATGTCTCAAAACCCAGTGAGATCAGTCAAAGGCAGAGACAGCTGGAATTTGTGTGGAAGTGCCACACCCAGCCATCTGCCATTAGGGCTGCTCAGAATGAATTATTATGGAGATTACAAACAAAAACTGAAAATAAATGAAACTGAAATTTGAAAATCATTGTTTGAGGACCTGACTATCACAGGACAAATTAAAGGCCTTTATGATGATGGCAACGGAAGAAGACATCTTCATGAAGCTCATTCATACCAAGATTGGCAAGGCCGCAGAGAAAAACAAACACCTTCAAAGCTTTTCAAGTCCAATGTTACCTCAGTTCAAAAATAATAATCATATCAGCATATTTCCTCCCCTCATGTCCTTATGAAATCAAAATATATAATCTAATAGGGAGCATGAATCAGGCCCACTCAGACTGAATAAGTAGGCTAAAATTACATAGAAAATAATGAAATATTAGGCAACGGCTGCTTACACAAGTTAATGATTATGTTGCATCAAAAATTAATTCACAGGGTATTTTGTGATACTTAATGTCACATCTGCACAGCTGATATGTTGAAATGCTGCTGCCGAGCCAGGACAGAATTACTGTAATCATGATCCGTTTCCACAGATGTTCTTCACCTTTTACCCTGTATGAATAAACTGTGTGTGGATAATTACTGTGTAATGGTTTAATTTATGTGTCTGGTAGATTCAAGATCTTTCCACTGATATTTTTTTTAATTCTTGAAATGAAAAAGTATGCAGTAACCTAGCATTTTATGTATTTATTTATTTATGTATTTATTTATTTATTTATTTTTCACAAGGTTCTCCCTGACTTCAAATAGAAGACAAATGATCATTTGATTTGGCACTTGACACTGGCTCTGCTGTCTGTTCCTGAGCTTAGATGCTCTCTTTAAACAGCCATTATGCTTCTCAAGCTCCTTTTATCTCCATTTGAAACTATACAGCTTTCATGGCCACTCTAAATTTACGAACTACCTAATTCTTTTTAAGGCATATTTTCAAATGCTTTTGAGAGGCTAGCTGGTTAATTCACACACACACACACACACACACACACACACACACACACACACACACACACACACACACACACACACACACACACACACACACAGATTTTTTGTTCCATCTCTTAAATCTCTTAGTAAATGCTGATCAAAGTAAAACTCAAATGGTGGTCCTGTTTAATTTAAGATGTTTGTGGCTTAAATTAAACAGGACCACTTTAATTTCATGACGTCTGCAGTTGCTTGAGGTCTCAAAACTCCATGGCACTCTTGTGCTTACCTCAAGGTGCACGAGTGCCACGGTCCATAGAAAACTTTTAAGACAGAGACCACCAAATCAGTGGCCATGGTGCCATTTGTTTATGGTAATTATGCCAAAGCATCACAAATCATTTGAAAATGATGTAGTGATACTGGAAAATACTGCCCATAGCACCTTTAGGCCTGGAGTCACTTGCATAGCAGACAGGTTGCAGTGACAGCCCCGCCTTGCTTAAATCTCAAACCATTTCACGGTACATATTTTGAATAATGCAAAACAACTATTAATACACTTCCGCTGCGATGGAATGCACAAGCATGCCCATTAGCGCTACATGCAAATCCATCCCATAATTAACGCTCAACCTTGCCGTAAACGTGACAGCGATACAGCGCTTACTCCCTCCCTCTTAATAACGCTGATTAGAGCCCATTTTCCAATCTGAATATATTGACTGGGTCAATGTTTAAAAAGGCAAAAGTGATTAGACACGGCTTCCTGAACCTCCAACACCCTCACAGATAAACACCCTCACAGATAAACACACACACACACACACACACACACACACACGCACACACCCCACATGCAGAATATTTACACAGTTGAGCAAAATCATGTTCCTACACACCAGTGATGCAACACACAGGTACAACAATCATGCACGCACATAAACACACAAGATAGATTTTGTTCAAACAACCAATCTACACTGACATGCACAATACACACATAACACGCACACACATGACACACACAAGTAACGTGTAACAACGAGAGCAAACTTATGTTTTCTAATCAGGCCTTAGATAGATAGATAAATACATAGCTAGATTTCTGAATGACTCACCAAGGCTTCAACACACACACAAACACACACACACACACACACACACACACACACACTGCCTTACACTCAATTAATGAAGCTAGTTGCATTGCTCAGGATGTTTTCATATGCAAATCCTGCTGAGGAATAAGAGCCCAATAAAGTTCCCAGCTGTGCCCAGCTAGATCTGGATGGGTTTGTTTACTACAGAGAGGTGAATGTTTCTGTGTGTGTGTGTGTGTGTGTGTGTGTGTGTGTGTGTGGGTGGGTGGGTGTGTGGGTGTGTACTGAAACATGTCATGCCTTTTATACCTTTTCTCTGCTAACAGGTGTTTTTGTTAACGGCCTATACAACAAAACTCTGTTAATGGGTGTTTTAGTGTCACACACATGCACACGCACTCACATCGACACACACAAGGCTGTAAAGAAGGAGTTGTTTGTTGTGTTATTGGCTTCAATTAAATTAGGTATGTGAGACCGATCAAACTGTGTGTGTGTGTGTGTGTGTGTGTATGTGTAGGAGGTGAGAAATGTTCACTTGTTTTGTTGATATAAAGTAGGCCTATTTCTGCATATTACAGTAAGTGCATTTGCCAAGTCACACACATGCACACACACATACACACACACACACACACACACACACACAAATACACAGGTGAAGTGTAAAATCATCTTCTTGTTAATTAGCAGGGAAGATTAGCATTAGACTTCTCAACTCACTTTCTGCTCACTCAAACAGTTTGAAGACGCTAATGAGAGGCAACTTAGACGAAAGAGAAAGAACGACTTAACGAACAGAGGAGAGAGACACTGAGAGGGGTAATTAGCCACCTGCAAATACACACACACACTCATACACACAGATATGCATATACAGGCACCTGCTCAATCACTCATATAAGCCACATGTCATTCAAGGACCGCTATGTAATTTTTTCATGCTTTAACACCATCGAGCGTCTATTGCTGTCCACGTCTGTGTCCAGACTCAGTTACAAGCATAATAGTGTTTCATTTACCAAAGTTAGAGGCTGTATTTCTGTTCCATAACACAGTGTATGTTTAAATTCGAAATATCTAAAAGAGCTGCAAGAAGCTTCAAGTCAAACAACAGCCATAGGGAAAAAAAAAGGCAAATATGGATTTGAGGCAACATTCTGTAACTGCAGCAAGTTGTAATGGTCATGGTTGAGAGTAAAAGTGAAAGCAGTAGCAGAGTCTTACTAATTGAAAAGCTGATCCTTAGTTTCATGGATGTGGTTAGTTCATGATGATGTTCCAAACTGACTGATCACATTCTTAAAGGGACTGAATGAGTCTTGAAGCAAGATTTTGGCTGCTATGGTTTTTAAACTGGATGATTTTTGGTAACTAGGTCCCAAAAGCATACTAATACCAATACTAGACAGTACTCATCTCCAGAGTGTACTGTTGTGGCACAGTATGATAGAAATTCATCATACTACATTGTGTGTCTGCTAACAGGAAATAAGGCAACATGTCCACATCATCACATGACCTACATCAGGTGACCTTCTGATGCCTTCTAACTTCATATCTGAAAACAACTAACAAAAAATACTGACATTTTGGTATATATTTTTGGTTTATTTTTGGTCTCCATGAACATCTCATTCACTCTTGCCTCAACAACACACTGCATTGTGGGAAAACTCAGTGCGGAAACTGCACACTAAGAATACAGAGTGTGTATGTTGACACTCTTGAGTATTGTATGTTCATATTTTATAGTGTTAACACACTACATGCTCAAAGATTGGTTAGAGTAAGTAGTTTGCTGTTGGGACACAACTAGTGTGTTCTTCTCAGGTCTGGATTTCAGTCGTCAAGGGATCAGAAACTGACATATGCAGTTTTTCATTGTTTGTTTGTTTTTATTGTCATCATTGGGAATAGAAAATATAAGGAAATTGTGAGAATCTTAAGTCCTTTCCATGCAGGGAGGCCTATTGTTTCCCTTCTCCTGAGTGTTGGGGTTTAAAAATTCAGGAACACTCAAATTTTAGTGGATGATGAGGACAACACTAAACAAGAAAATCCTTGCTTTTATGAGATGGTAAACTTGCATTTAGGAAGTTTACCATCTCTTAAGTTTGATACTTCCTGCATACCAAAGAGAGAAAACATTTGCTTCCCTACAGTGAGAAATAAAGTCTCACATTAAAAACATGATGTCTAAACAACTATCTTGACTTTAATTTTGGTAACACAGGGTTGAAAGGGTCGTGCAAAAAAAGTCGTGTGAAATTAAAAAATACAATTTCCAGGCTTGACATGGCACATCAGTTCTTCTGTTCAAGCACCAGTTTATCTCACACATTATATACTTCAGTGATGATTCTTTAACAATCATTTGGGGTTGATTTGATGTCATGTTTCTGCCCAAGAACCTCAGCTTTGCATTGAGTTCACACAAGGTCATGATTGGTTGATTATGGCAGCATATCTTTGCATGGGAATTCAATAACACACACATCAGCGCAGAAGTATAAGAGCATCTTTTTATTTCCTCTACATTATGTTTATGTTACATTTGTCTGTAAAATCCTCTTCATTCTGGTAAATGAAAAAAAAAAAAGAAAAACCTTGTTTGTTATTCATTTGTTCTAGAGAGACTCATATACAGTATTTGAAATATAGTCCAATTATAACAACATATATTACATGCAAAACATGCATTTTCAACTTCTGATCATGGAAATGAAACTTAATTAACTACAGTTTATGGAGAAGTCATGGAAGAGTGATTTAAAACCACTGACAAAAATAATAAATAAATAACAAAAACCAGTATGAACCTTTTCAACAGCCACCTGCACTTTTGGCAACTGTATGAAATCAAACCATCTGATGATATTTTTCTCTCTATTGGGCACGTTCAATAAATCCCACTCTCAAAAGTGTCAAACCTAATATCATGCACATGTATGCAAATGAATATGCGCACACATCAAGAATTAGTTTTCCTTTGACGCTGTTCTGCATAATCAATCATGCCCTGATATATCGCCACACATCCATCAAATGACACATAAACGCACACAGACGGAAGTTTTTACGGTCTGCAAGTGAGCTCATGGACGCCCATCCGTCACTCTCACACACACATTACACACACACACACACTTAGCTAAGTTTTCTGCGGAGAGCCAGGTAAATCAGTACTGCAATTGCATTTTTAATTGCTTGGTTTACACCACAGCCATTGTAGCCTGCCATTATTTTAGTCCTGTTTTCTTCTTTCTTCCTTGATTTTTAACTTTCTTTTTTTTCCTCTTTCTCTCCGCCTCCTCCCTTCTGTTTGAACCCAGTTCATTTAATTTCCCATCTCTTTGCACCTCAATACAACCTCAGTGTAAAGTTGAGCAGTGGGCCAAGCCAAGCTGAAAACAGCAGTCAGCTCAGCACTATCCAAACAAAATCTACTAGATTAGAGAATTGTGAGTTGTGTAGTGATGCTTGTACCCTGGAAACAAACACACACGCAGCAGCACTTTGGGAACTCTGCTGGGAAGAGCCACTCTGCCACCTCTTTTAAAAAGTCAAGTTGTATTAGTTTCGGTGGAGAACTTTACTGTCTCATGATCTGGAGTTTCAAAGCCCCCCACAGCCCTGCTGGGTACACATGAGATGAGTAATAATAAATAATGGTTTCCCATTACACTGTACGTGGCTGTTAATGAGGCAGCTGTCATCAGTCTGCTGCTCGCACATCAGCCAGCAAGTTTAGTGGCATACAAACGAACAACAGACATACATGCATCCTGTACAGACTGTCAAGAGATATATGGTATACATACAGGCAAATAAAAAAGAAAGAAAGAAAGAAAGAAAGAAAGAAAGAAAGCCCTATAGCTGAACAGAAAACACCCATGCAGAACACTTGCACAACAGTATGGATGAACTCACTGAACTCCATTTTTTCTATAAAAGAAGCTGGGCAGAATGTGCTAAAACACTTATTTAAATTGCATTGGGATTTTTTTTCTTATTTTAACATCAGGGTGGGTACTTTTCATTTGCACTGGCATACAAAGAGCCAGTGTCTTTTTCTGCGCCAAGGAATACAATTACAGAGCAAAAGAGTCATGCAGTTTTGTTCTCTTCTAATTGTGCTGTATTTAAAATTGCCACCAGACTCCAGCACTGAGCCCCTTGTGGCAGACACAGTGTTCCTTTGGTCTCTTCAGAGAAGGAGCCTCTAAATAGATGCGATATAAATGAAAATATGATAACAACTCACTGTGCGAGGTAAAAACAGATGTCGCACATTAGGAGGGAAAGTCTCACCGTTGGAGACTGATCAAATATTCTGACTCAATACAGGCTTTTTTCGACTAAATTAAAGTTAGAAAAGAGTACTTTATTAAATATTAAGCAGTGCAAGATTTTTTTTTTTTTCCATCATGGGGTTTTTCTCAGTGGATATAGTACCAGGTGATTCTTGCAAATGAAAATGTCATATCTCCAGAAAGTCAACTGTTCAGGGAGTTCAAACAATGCCAGTTTCAGACTGATGGCCATGAAGATTTGAAAATGCACAATGGGTTTTGCATCAGGCTCTGAGGCCTGAGGGTCGTTGGATTTATCAGAAACTATGCAAACTTTCAATGTAATTGGAAAAAAAAAAAAGGAAAAAAACCCCAGCAGACCTGGAGTTAGGAGGTTTCCATCCAAGACAACAATGTCTATTGTCACCAGAGTGCTGTTGCTGAGTCCCTTAAGATCTGCTCTACAAATAGACAACTTCCTGAAAATAAAACAACACATCAAACTGAGAGATAAGAAAAAAACAGATGTACTGCGGTACGATGTAAAGACACGCGGTTGGAAATGGATAAATAAGGAATTGCGGTTCTCATAAATTAAAGATGGCAAAGAACAAAGGCTGTTTACTGTCACAACAGTTTCCGGAGCTAAAAAAGAGTATGTGATGAATAAAATAAAATTGTTCTTTCATTGATGATCACTGGCCTCAATTTCTTTTAACTCTTACTCATCCAAGGCCAGGTGTACAGGCCCATTTACAGTAACTGCCTGGAGTAGAAGTTGAAGTGGGAGGATGATTACGTCTGTACTGGTTATGAAACAGATTCTCAGACTGAACTGCTTGGCTCAAGGGCACCATGCAGAAGTTGGAGACGACTGAGGAGCAGTTTTCTTCCACTTTTGCAGCTGGTTAAGGGATTTCAATTTGGGAACCATCTGGTGACAATCTCAGTTGCTGCGGTTGTTATGTAAGAACTTTGTAAAGAAGAGAACTTTGGTGATTTTCATATCTTGAAGTGGTTTTCTATTGTTTTTATGTGGAATTCTTTAACTTTTCAGCTTATGAAACCCTTTCAAAACCCCACTGGGCAAACTAAACTATCAGCAGAGCTACCAAATCAGCAGGCACTTGTAGTGGGTCATTCCTATTGTCAATCTGTCTGAACCAGTCAAATTGGACCCTGAAGCCAGACGCAGCGTGATGATCTATAAAGACTGATGAATCCGGTTGGGGTTGGGCCACAAAACATGAATCAAGAAGTTGCATGTATTTCAAATGAATATTATATCTTTATTTTGCCAACACAGACTGTGAAATATTGCTAGATATGCCCAAATGAGACACTGATTGATTTTGTTTTTGTGTCTTTGGTGACATGTACCCACAAACATGTACGGTAATAGATCAAGCTAAAAGATGAAAACAAAAGTACTTCCAGAAATATGGCTCCCTGATAGTGACACACAAAGAGACAATATTTATCAGTGTGCAGAAAAAGATTAAAGTGCTGCCATTAATCAAAGACAAGAAAGAGCAAGGTAACATCAACATGACTAAAGGAGCTTTGTCATCATGAGACATTTTTTTTTAAAACTCTGATTGGATACAGTTCCATAAATAGAAAGCAATAGATGACAAATGACAAACAATAATATTAAATTATAAAAACAGGACAAGACATACTTTAAATTTGGATATCACTTGTGGACAGTTGGCGGATTCCTCATCAAACTCTGTTTTTTACTCTTACTTGTTACTCTTACTATAAAATCTCAAATTACCAGGTTTTGGAGACTGAAACAGATTAAGTACTGTCTGGGTAACAATAGTTTTACTAGGATGTCTGTATTATAGTTTTTAGAGGAGTAATTTAATGATTTCATTTCCGTGTAGATCAACATTAATCAACATATGTATTTTTTACAGCGCCTGCATTCTCGCAAGAGTTTTAGTCACAAGACAAATAATCTATCATGTTCTTGTTTAAAAATTCTGGCTTCAGTGGTATGCATTCCATGAATCATTCATAAAATAGGAATGACATGTTCCTTGTTAATTAAAGGAGGAATAAAGCAACACATATATGACATTTGGATTGTTAATCAAAATCAATGACACGTAGTGTACTAATTTACATGACAGATGCCCTGAAATACTAATATTGCCTGCAGAGGACTTGGTTATTGAGAAATGACTGGCTGGGACATTTTAATGAAGTAGTGTTTAAACTACAAAAACCACCTACCTACCTTACATGGTATTTCATATTTGCCATACCCCCTTTGGAATGTAAACTTTGTAGGATTATGGATTTGTTACTTAAAAACAGGATAAGGTTTGTTAAACTGGCAGGCCCAATCCCTGTCAAAATTATTATTTGCAAGAAAAAGTCCTCTGAAGATATGATTACCCGCAGGAAAGAGTTAAAATCCCCTGCTTCAAAGTGAGTAAGTACTTTGCAAACTCCAAACATGTTTCGGTACATTTTTCCCCACTAGCTTACCCAACTTTACACCACTTTGGACTGTCTGCAGATATCAAATGGGGTCATCGGCCCTCAAACACATTTTGGTCGTCCTAACCTGGCCTGTTATTAGGCTGACCCTGTGGTTGTACCTTCTGAGCATCCCCAATGCCATTCTAATGAGGACACTGACACTGGCTGCTCTCAGGTTAGAAGGCCTGGAGGAAGGGCCAGCCATGGCTTAGCTTTAGTACGCAAGTCATCCCTGCCTCAGTGATTGCCTTATCATGGAGTCCTGTCTTTCTCTGTCCTCTTTCTCTGTATCTCTCTTTTCACCAAACCCTTTCTCTGAGACCTCTTTGTCTCTTTCTTGTCTGTCTCTCCATTCTCTCTTTCTCCTTCTCTCTCCCAGTCACTCTCTCTCTCTCTTTCTCTCGTTCTCTCTCTCTCTCTCTATCTGACAGCCAGTGAGGTGTGCAAAGTAATTTTCGGAGGCCATTTCCATGTCCCAGGAGAGGCTCTGAATTGTAGAATTTGCATTCATTGTGGCACAACAGAGAGCAATGGCTGGGAAATCTCACTTTCTTGAAGAGATGATGAAAGCAGAGGAAGATAGCAAAGATTACTGGAGGTAAGAGATGCCAACATGTTTTCATACAGTTGGATAGAAAAGAGCAAAGAAAGACTATTGGGGATCAGTGTTTTTCAAGCTGTTTGGAATTTTGTTCAAGCCCTGCATCGGCAGGCATCCATTTTGCTGCACTGTCCTTGAATTAGACACTGAATCCCTACGAGCTCCCGGGCTACTGTTCTGTGACGGACCCTGACCTGTGACCTCCTTGTGCGTGGAGTGCCTATAGTCATGGCCACGGTGTGTCTTGCTTGTTCCCAGGACAAAATGATTTCCAAATGCCCCGCAGCACATTATTTAAAGGGTAGGAAATTAGGAGATAAAAGCCCCTTTTGGGCCCTCCCTAGATCCAGGGCCTTGGACAACTAACCTGACACTCACCCCTGCCCCCCCGTACCATTCATTCATTCATTCATTCATTCTCCAAAACCTAATTACCTTCGCCAGTCCATTGCAGGGCAGACACAGACAGACACATTCCCAGCTAAGGAAAATGTAATATCTCCAGTTCACCTGACTTGCATGTCTTTGGAGTGTAGGAGGAAACCAGAGCTCCTGGTGGAAACTGTGGAAGCAAAATACACATTTCGGGTGGCTCAGACTTCCTGATTGATTCAGGAAGTCTAATTGATTCAGCTAATTGACGGGCCCAGACGACAGGATGGGCCCGGCATTCAATCCTTTAGGCATGCACATGAACACTTACCATGTCTTTGTTCCCATTTGGAACCGCACCCTACCCGATCACTGCCTTACAGTACCTTGATCACTGTCTTAACAATACCTTCCCTCACCTTTTGTTCTCTACCTATTTACATACTGTCTGTACTCACTGTATAAAGGTCTCCCCCTGACATTGCTCTTGGTCAGCTCACCGTACCAGATACCCTCTGTGTCGGTCAGTTCACCAGTGTGCCGGTATACTTTAATAAACTCACACCATTACAGCAAACTCCTAGATTGGACTACAGTGATTTTCTTCAACAAAACCCATGCAGACAAGGAGAAAACATACAATGTCCACAAAGAAAGGGCGTGGAATCAAACCCAGGACATTCTTCTATGAGGCAACAGCGCTAAACCCTTTCTCTGAGACCTCTTTGTCTCTGAAGTCCACAATGACATTCCTTAATGTTAAATATGTAGAGAAAAACACGGAAAGTACTGGCAGACAGAGACAGAAGAAGAAAGATGGAGAAGTACAGAATAAAATAGAGAAAGGCAAGCAGCTTAAATAATGCAACTCATCCTGCTGAGTCATTTAACCCACATGATTGCTGTGCCTCAAATGGAGACAGGTATGAAAGCTGTATTTTACCACCACTCATATCACAAGGCATTATGGGTAGTGCTTTACTCCCTCCTCAATTTGGCATTTTCCCCCTTATCTGAAGTTTTCAGTTATTCAATGGAAAATCATCTGCTACTGGCATTAATGTGCACTATTTCACTTTCAGTACAGTAAAGGATCATAATCTTGTCATAATCATCAATCATACACACAAATAGAACTGGATAGGCTCTATGGGACTGCAACATATATTTGACAATAATACAAACAACATCCCCTGAAATGAAAAAAGGGAGTTTATCTCTGTTATTATTCACCCATAAAGAACAACTAATAATTTGTAATTGGAAATAGTCAAAGAGCCTCTTGTGGCCCCCTCTCCCTGTTTTTCTTTTTTATTATTTCTTTTTTTTTTTTTTTTAATTTTGTTGTCAATTACTTAGTGTTCATTTTTAAAAGAGAGATGAAAAGCACATTTATCTCTTTGTGCTTTAAAGCAATAAGCAACTCTACAGGCTTTCAGTCACAAGCAAGGATATTTGTTGCATCAGCTTTTATACCAATCTGATCATTATTACATTTCAAAGATGTTTTTGTTCTAATTTTTCTGTCATTCCTAAAAAAAAGTACATTTCAGTAGCCTACAACTTTGTAACTTCTAGTAAACTTTGCTATTTGTTTTATTTAGCCATTAAAGCCTCCTTCATATACAAGATCTCTTCTACCAAAGGGACCTGATTAACATGAAACAATACGAATCCAGGAATTTTTAGTTAGGAATAACAATAGTTTACAGCAAAAGAGATCCACTGAAGTCCGTCATGTAAAATGAGCTCCACATAATAAGTCCAGGTATCCATGACTTGCAGTAACATCACTGCTCTGTCAACATAGTTCCCTTGTTTGCCCGCCAATGAGAAATAATATGTGTCTGGCAAAAACTTAACATTATCACACCTGCCTGGAAATCAGGAACAACTTTTTTTTTTTTTTTTTATCTCGGGGATGAAACACTTCTGGATAGCTCACCGCCCTGAAATAAAACACCATAATGCAGCAGTACCTTTGTAGCCTTAAGGATTTCATGGAGCTCGACTGAGAATGAGATGTAAAGCAGGTGATGGAGGTAAAATGAAACGACAGATTGGCGAGTTTATCTGTAGACTTAAGTGGTGTCAGCCATGTTGGTGGCAGACAGCAAGAGTCACATCCTCCAAGGACTTCAGTCTTTATTTGAACATGCTGACTTCCAAAATCAAAGCCAGAACAGGGATTACCTTCAGCAAAGGTGTTGGCTACTAATCAGCAGTCTCTATAATCCAGTGGATAATTTGGACAAAGAAACACACGAGTCAATAACAAGAAACAGACTATTGAAGATTAATCAAAGAGAATTATCAAAAGAAGAAGGGAAGGCTGCTCCTGATCATCCATGCAGGAAAATATGACAAATATACATATCAAAGTCATAGTTAGACAGATATGAAAGAAGACAGATATTTATATGGAAGGGAGGGCTAGAAGCAGCGGGGGGAGGAGGGAACAACATATGAGACAGGTGGTGAGCCGGATCCAAAACCCACTACGTCTTGAGTGTACAGTACTGCACCTGAGCCTGGTGTCCCACTCAGGATGAACACCGGGCTTAGTGAAGGGATAATTTATCAAAGAGGGAGGCAGGAAATATGCTTCTGGAGGACCATTCTCATCAAATTGTGACTGGTGGGAAGACAGATGGGTGGCGACAGAGCAGGCAGTGTTAAGGAGATACATGTTTCAGAATCAGAAATACCTGAAAACACTAAACAGGGACTGAACATATACTTATACTACTGCTGTAAATAGCTGTGTTTTATTCTTTATAATTTCTTGTGTGTGCGTGATTTTTTTTTTTAATCGCACTACTTGCCATTTATAATAATAAAAAGACGTATGTGTGCAAACAGTGACTCTTTATTTCGCAAAGGCATATCAAAATGTTTGTATCACAACAAAATGCATTTGAAAGGGTGGCAGAATAGATCTACATCTGTCCAAGTCTTCCACGGGACACCATGTCATCCTGCCATGGCACAGCACCTTGTGCCGTCTGGAAGAACTCTACCAGGTCGCTGCGTAGAGCCAGTGCTGCTCTTGTCGACTTGGCCCTTGTCATTTCTGCCGGCGGGATGGGGTCCAGGTTTGTACTGCCATCTACCTCCCTGCGCCACTCGCCCAGCTGTACTGTCCCGGCACAGTCGGTGTCCGTGAAGTTTGGTGGCACATAGCGGCTCTCCGGCGTGTCCACCTCATCGGTGTGGGTGAGGTAGCTGTGCAAGACAACACATGCCTTCACCACATGTACCGCCTTGTCGGGGAGCACCTCCAGTGTCCTCCCCAGAATCCTCCAGCGTGCAGCCATGATGCCAAAAGTGTTCTCTATTATGCGCCTGGCTCTGGAAAGGCGGTAGTTAAAAATCTGCTTGCCGGTATCCAGATTTGAGCCTGTCAGATAACAACACAGGGTTAGCATATCACAATTTCAACCAGCAGATTTATATAAAACACATATAAACGGAGCAGAAAACATTGCGCAACATTGGCAGCGAGCTTGTAGCTTGCCGCTACAGCCTGCTGGCTTCCACCCGAGGCTAGAATCCTGGAGGTCACGGCCACTGCGCTGCATCAACAGGCACGTTGTGTTGAAGCAAAGGCTGCACATGTCGAAGGAGGTCGTCGAATCTGTTCGCTGACATGCGGAAATACTTGAAGTGCATCTCTGCATCTATTTCGTGCAGCGGCCGAACCAGAGCAACATATTCGCCCATAGTCTGCCTCGAGCGATTCAACGGGCAGACTGACCATCAGCGCCGTTGCCTCTCTCTCCTTCTTTGTCATATAATTTCAAATGTCAGCATCTGTTGCTCAATAGAAATCAGCTCCAGCAGTAATCCCTCTCTCTCTCTGTGGCCATGTCTTCGGTTCGGACTGCGGTTCACAACTGCTGCTCCCTTTAAAAATGGCGTTGCTGGCACAACAACAGGAAGAGCAGCGACCATACGTCACAGGGTCTATGTAGGTCGTCAAGAAGAAAAAAGCGCCCCCTAGCATTTTGGCGGAGAATTGCTCAGCGTGTTTCGCAGAGGTATGTTGGACACACGCCCTGTGTGGCAACTGCGTGCGCGTTGCGTCGAGTCTCCGCAGAAGCATAATCCGACCTTTGTTGTTGCTCCCTTAATAAAACACCAACATGTTGTTATTTACAGGACCACTAGAGGTCGCTCAACTTCAAAACGGAACTATGGGTCATAATAAGCTGCTTTACAAATGACCTGTGCGGTCACGTTGACCATGTTGCAGTGACGTTTTGGCACTAGCAGGTGTCGTTCCTTCAACTTTCTGCACAGAGTGATATGTATCAAAGCTGCTTGAGTTGGCTGTCCATAGCAAAGGTCAGTTATTCACAGCAACAGTCATTATTCAGAAACACCTGACTGTGTGGTGACAGATGTTTCATGTACACCTGTGCTAATCATTATTGTGATTATCCTCCATCAGTGTTAGCAGGGTTAGGTCAGTCTGTCAAATAAATGTTTGTGTGTGTGTGTGTGTGTGCATGCACAAGGGGTATGTGTCACTGGAACGCTCTTCCAGAGTTTAGTATGTTGAACAAGTGTCTGCCAGCTGCAGTCTTATCACAGGGTCGTGAATTTGACCCTGTGATGTTACAAGCGCACACTCTCAACCTTAGCCTTATTCGAGAAGGTCCTTTAGTGAGTTTGTTGGTCGCAGTCAGTCAATGCACAATTCAGAACTGCCACATCAAAAACAACCAGATTAACGATATAGTGTAATCTGTCATTTAATGCACCAAAGTCTTCCATCACCTTACATGACAAATAAAATTTGTATAGACAGGTGTAAATACTGACAATATGGAGAAATACATGGCTTCATTCAGCGTGGCACTGAAATTAGGACGCTGGTCAGCACACTGGTTTCTCTCTCACACACACACACACAAACACACACACCTACGTTAGTGCAGGGGTGATTTATTATGGCTGAAGACAGGATGTAGACCCTCGCAGATCAATCATAGACTTATCAAAATGAGTCAGACTTAAAGATTGGCCTTGTTACAAAGTGATACACACCCTCTCAAAATAAGTTACCTGTGTTCCAGCGTGTGAATGCATTTGTGTGTGTGCAGTCTGTGCTGGTTAGACATGTTGTGTGTTTTGTACTATTGACATATATGGGCCATGTCTCCTGTGAGCATCAGGTGAGTAGTGGTTGTGTGTGGAGGTTTATATGTGCCGGTGTATGATGGGCGGGAGATTGTGGAGTGTTTGTGTGGGATAGCAAATGTATTATTCTCTATGATCACTCTGACGTCAATCAGCAGAGATGATTAGGGTCCCTTTTGGATGTACATGATGCCCACACATACTCACACATGCACACACACACATACACTCACACACAGATACAATGCCATTCTGAACTGAATGAACCAATTTATAGTTTTGATTTTATGTATGCAAATTGAGAGTCTTCCCTCTGTGATGACAATAAAAGAAACAATTTCACTGATAGAGCTCTTTTTATGAAGAATCTTCCCCTTATCTCTCTCTCTGCTACTCAAGCGTGAATCCTATTCTTCTCTAATAGTGAATAAAGCAAGCTGTGTTTACATTCACAATGGATTTGAAATGACTTGAAGAGGCAGAGTTTAGGGAAGACGCCTCATACATCAAAGAAAACAACAGTGGTACTATTGCTTTGTTGAAAAGTAAGGCAGTTGCATATACTCTCCTTTTCAGTGTTTGAGTTTTAGATGTTGAAATAAGCTCTTTGGAGCTTTAGAAGCCATCACAACTTGAAATATCGGTCTTTTGAAAGTGGTATTTAAAAATTCATGAGAACTTGATTACCTGGTTACCAATAAGTTAGGCTAATATATTGCTGGCATTTTGCTGTAATCTCTGATGTAATCTGCGCAGTCCCTGTTGTTTTTATTTTTCAAAGTAGCCTTTAGGTCAGTTGTTAAAACTTCCATTCAGTTTCAGCCACAGCCACTTTTCAATGTTCAGCTGTCAGAGGCTCTCACAGTCTGAGCTGAAACTGCATCCTGCTGCAGGGTGAGAACACAGCTCACTGTCTTCAAGATGGAAACTTTTACCTACACTATATTACCAAAAGTATTCGCTCACCTGCCTTTACTCATACTATGAACTGAAGTGCCATCCCATTCCTAACCCATAGAGTTCAATATGATGTCGGTCCACCTTTTGCAGCTATTACAGCTTCAACTCTTCTGGGAAGACTGTCCACAAGGTTGAGGAGAGTGTTTATAGGAATTTTTGACCATTCTTCCAAAAGCGCATTGGTGAGGTCACACACTGATGTTGGTCGAGAAGGCCTGGCTCTCAGTCTCCGCTCTAATTCATCCCAAAGGTGTTCTATCGGGTTCAGGTCAGGACTCTGTGCAGGCCAGTCAAGTTCATCCACACCAGACTCTGTCATCCATGTCTTTATGGACCTTGCTTTGTGCACTGGTGCACAGTCATGTTGGAAGAGGAAGGGGCCCGCTCCAAACTGTTCCCACAAGGTTGGGAGCATGGAATTGTCCAAAATGTTTTGGTATCCTGAAGCATTCAAAGTTCCTTTCACTGGAACTAAGGGGCCAAGCCCAGCTCCTGAAAAACAACCCCACACCATAATTCCTCCTCCACCAAATTTCACAGTCGGCACAATGCAGTCTGAAATGTACCGTTCTCCTGGCAACCTCCAAACCCAGACTCGTCCATCAGATTGCCAGATGGAAAAGTGTGATTCATCACTCCAGAGAACGCGTCTCCACTGCTCTAGAGGCCAGTGGCGGCGTGCTTTACACCATTGCATCCGACGCTTTGCATTGCACTTGGTGATGTGTGGCTTGGCTGCAGCTGCTCGGCCATGGAAACCCATTCCATGAAGCTCTCTGCGTACTGTACTTGGGCTAATCTGAAGGTCACATGAAGTTTGTAGCTCTGTAGCAATTGACTGTGCAGAAAGTCGGCGACCTCTTTGCACTATGCGCTTCAGCATCCGCTGACCCCTCTCCGTCACTTTACGTGGCCTACCACTTCGTGGCTGAGTTGCTGTTGTTCCCAAACGCTTCCATTTTGTTATAATAGAGCTGACAGTTGACTGTGGAATATTTAGGAGCGAGGAAATTTCACGACTGGATTTGTTGCACAGGTGGCATCCTATGACAGTTCCACGCTGGAATTCACTGAGCTCCTGAGAGCGGTCCATTCTTTCACAAATGTCTTGTTTCACAGTCTGCATGCCTGAGTGCTTGATTTTATACACCTGTGGCCAGGCCAAGTGATTAGGACACCTGATTCTGATCATTTGAATGGGTGAGCAAATACTTTTGGTAATATAGTGTATATCCCAGTGACCAAAGACAAATGTATGTTCTCTGCCAGTGCTTTTATAGATAGCTCTATCACACATTTAGCCTGGATGCTTAGCTAAGGAGCTATAGCTCAGGATGTACGTCTGTACATCCTCTCACTGCTGGCTGTATGATGGCTTGTCTTGCAGAGCCTCAGTTTAGATGATCACTGGTCTGGTGCATGTGTCAGTAACATGGTCAAGAACGCTCATTCAAAAGTGCCTGAAACTTTTAAATGCATTGCCTAGTTTTTATAGTTGGGTTTGATAACTGGAATTTAAGAAAAAAAAACACAACTGAACTCTTTGGTCCACAGCCACTCTTATTTGCATGATTTTGCATGCTTTACATCAGGAGATGCACACATTTCTTGTGGATATAGACCTCTGGCAAAAACCAGCCTTACAGGTGGTCCTGTAAATAACAACACTGTGCTGTAGTATTAAGGGAGTGACAGTTGTCATAAGAAGGCTGACGGGGTGCTGGATAGGTCAACATAATTCTCACTCAGCCACCCCGAGTGCAGATCCAAGCCAGAGCAGAGATCATTTACATTTTATTTATTTATTTTTAATATTAATGAACACTAGCCGATATTTCACAACCTTAACCCCGACATTTTCCTAATCTTAACCAAGTTTTTTGAAGTTTTCAAATTTCAGTAACCCAGTCTGGCAAAAATGGCATTCCCATGCAACTAAACTGCATTGTTAATTATGTTTAGGGGGAAATGTATTTTGTTGTAGATTATGTTTGTTTTCTAACATATCACCAATACATTTCTAATCAACATATCTTGGCCCTTCTGCCGCCCCACTTGCCTCCTACTGTTGCCTTGAAACCAAAGGATTATAACGTTCTTGTGATGCATTACAAACAAACGTAATCCACAAATTGTAATTGAGAATGCAGTTAAAATGTATGAAAACATAATATTTAGGAGATATAGATCAATTCTAGCCACTTTGCAGAGGTTTTCGTTTATTAATGCAACATCATTTGACCAGTCAGCACTATATTTTCCCAGTGGGCATCAGGGCTGTCCATTCACCACTGTACCATGTTTTAGAAAAAACTGGCAGGGTGATTATGCCTAAATCAAACCAAACAAAATTTATAGAGGACACTGTGTACAATCAAATGCCAAATATATAAACACTTGAGGGATGAAGAAAAAAAAGACAAAACACAACACACACCCTCTATACCTATACAATGGATTATATTTCAGCATAAGGATGACCTTCTATTCAGATATGGACCGGACCATAATACAGTATAGAACAAACAGGTACAGGCTCCCCTTTGTGTGAAAAGTTAATTGGTGTACCCTGACCATTTCCACAGCATTTCATGCAAATCCACTCCTGACTTTCTGAGATATCCTACTAAGAGACAAGCTGACTGGACCCACATTTGTCATACGTCATTATGTCTTGGTCCACACATAGGCCGGCTTAAGAGCCATTCCATTTTATCTTGCAAATAAGCACTACATTAATCCACCATGCTTTCATGGACTGTTTTAACACAAAAAACAAGAAAGTGCAATGAAGGCTTAAAACCCAATAAAGTAAAAAGCCTTTGCAACAGCACAAAGAGATTAATTCAGACCTCCAAAATTGTTTTCTAGACAGCAGCAATACATTAATAGCTCTAATACTAACAAAAAAGGGGCAATAAAATATTTAGTTGCTTTGCTGAAAAGGATTAACAGGAGATACATTTTCTGAAACTACAGGCTAGCCATGGCTGGTTATGTTTTCTTCGATGTAAGGAGTGCCAGAGTCTATAGGTAAACACTCCACCTCAAGAATATCTGAAGCCACCCCCAGGGGGCGGCATGGAGCACTAAAACTGGGCCAAATAGAGTAAAATCAATATTGATCAATGGGATGTTTCTAGAAAATGACCTGTTTAATGTCTAATTACCTGCCTCTGTAATCTTTTTTTTTTTTTTTCAATGCATTGGTGAAAATGATCAGTTACACAGCTCTATGTGCTTAGATTAATGAAATATCAAACCATTGAGGAAAAAAAAAAAAAAATTCTCCTTGATTGTGCAACTAGTCAGCAGCACATAGCGTGCTTGTGGAAATCTTCTGAGCTTGCCACAATTTGACAATCTGCTTATAATTATGTCTTCAACATAAATATTGGGCCATGTAACAACAACAGTAATAGTTAAATTAGGTCTACTGGTAAATATTAGGAATCAAACGTCATGATCGTTTTATAGCATTTAGCCCCACTGACCGCTGTATATTCTACTCTGTTTAACAAATGCTCAGCACTGCCCCTGATGGCCAAAGACTGCACTGCACTCTTTTTTTCTGTCTCACAGCAGTCACTGGTCATGGTTTGTCTGTTTCTCTATATACCCCCTGGTAAAAAAGTTTAATATCATATGCAGTGTCATACTTGTATTTTGCCATATTATGGTACTAGCTATGAAGTAAGTCTTTCTTACATGCTGCAGTAGGAAACGGAAGTTTAAAAAAAAAAAAAAAACACTCGGATATTTTTTACAATTTACAAAAATGATCATAATAAAATCCAGTATTGTTTTTAGTTAAGTTAACCCACATACTTGCAGTTCACTAAGAATCAACCTGCCGTTCACTTCTGGACCCACTGGTTTATATAAGGTTGATTATGTCTTCATTGTCCTTTGTGGAGCTTCAAATAATCACACCTTGTCAACTTCAGTTTAGGAGAGGGCGAGGATGGAGTTTAATTCCGGGTGAATCAAAACTCCAAAACCTTTTCTTTAAGTTGGCTCATGGCAGCCTGCAGCCAGCTGTGCCCCTTGGTCTCAATAAGGGAAACTAACCACTTCATGGAAACTTTAGCCTGAATATACAGGCATTTTTCCCATTGTTATAAGTGTCTGGTGATGAAAAATGAGCAACTAAAAAATAATGATAAAAAATCCTGCAAACACAGACCTTTGGGTCCACTTAGAGGCCTCCTGATTCATCACCTATAACCACACAACAGACACAACAGCCCTGCCTCGCACACAGACACACTGTGCGACGCAGCCTGCTATACTGGACACGCACATAACCCATCACACACAGACAATCAGACAAACAAACAAACAATATTCTAAGAAGAAAAGAGGTATTACAGTGTTGTGCCATTTCCCCAAACCCTGATCTCGAATCTGATTAGAGGGAAGATCAAAGAGAGGCAGTCAGGTTTTTATGCAGAAGGCCCGGGTTTAATTCGCCTGAGGGGGCTGAGAGCAGGAGACACTATCATGTTTATTCCGTTCACTCACTTAGTCTCCGTCTCTCTCCTCCCCAGCTCACTTTGCGTCGCTGTTTTTCGTTACTGTGCCTTTAGCTCTTCCCTGTTTCCCTTCGCCAACATCTCTCCCCGTCTTTCTCCATTAATTACTTTCCTCCTGACCCCCCTCTAACCATCTCTGTCTTACAAGGCTCCATCTACCTCGTCCTCTCTATATTTTTCATACCTCCTTACCTCTGCCTCTGTCTTCCCCTTCATTTCCCTCTCCCTTTTCCCTCCCTCCTTCCTGCCCTCTGTCTTACTCCAACGCAGCCTCTCAGATCTTCTTAAGATCCAACAATACTAACAGTTCTTTTGTTGCCTGAGCCAATTAAACAGCTTCAAGTTTCACTCTTCTCTGTGGCGGGCAAACAGCAGCCTGAGACGTGCTGTATTCACAAACAAAATACAAGATATAGGCATCAATTCACACGTGAGTACAAAGATTTTATCCTTTGTAGCATCATGTCAAGATTAGCCCATTTATTAGAAGGTAAGGAATGAAATTCGGATAGCACTGTGTCACATTAATTTTGAAATAGTCATAGAAAAGTACTGTTATCAACCTGTTACCTCACTTGAGAAGAATTTCACTGGAGAAGCCTACATTAAGTGAAAACTAAATTTTCACAGTATAAATGTGCAGAGACTAAATTGATATAAACTGGCCATGCTTGTCTCCACTGAAAATACACCCAGCATGCACTGAGCACCACTTTTTCCTGTGACTCACTTCGACTGCTCCACAACACTGATCAGTGGGTCATGTTGTGCATCGTTATGGAGGCCGGTTCATGACCTCTGGCATATCACCATCTGCTGCCACCATTTCCTATCTTTCCTGCCACATGTTACTGTGGACTGTCCAAAAATGCTCTTAGTAATTTCATTTTAAGCATCTTAAGTGATCACACAATCACTGGGAGAGAGGGAAATGAAATTTTAAAAAGTACATTATTATAGTGCATTATAAAATACATTATAATAATAAATAAATAAAATACTGAATATTTTATCATATTTGTGCCCAGTAGAAATCATGGCACAATTCAACAATTCCCACACTTAATTTGAAATGAATAACCAATAGTCATTTACAATAATGATGCTGCTTCGTGATTCGTGATTTGGAGCGGCCCAAGGTGCTTTAGTTCTGCAAGATGTGTCACGGGGAAGTGGATCAAACCCAGGTTTTCACAGCTGCTTGCGCTACATTTCGAGACAGCAGGCGTTAATAAGTGGTGTGTACTTAACATGCGCACCCTCCAGAATGGACTGAATCAACTTTTTCTTGAGTGCATATAGAGCCTCTTACAGCTATCTCTTTAAATGTGAGTTAAACATTAGACACATGAAAATAATGAAAGACTTTATTGATATAGCACACTTCAGGACGGAGGGTGCTTGCTGCTAATGACGCTTGAGCCCGGGAATTCCAGTTGAAGAATGGTCTCTCCATACAACAGACTTTCCTACTGCCTAAACCTTATTTAAATATTATTTAAAATATGCAGCCAATGATAGGAGGTGGGTTCATGGCCCAGTGGCAAACAATTAAATCCCACCAGATTTGTTGAGAACAAATAAATCACAGCAGGTAGAATGGGTCCAGTTCATGGCCTATGTTTTGTTCCACCGTCTGTTGCCTCCGTTTCCCATTTTTCCTGTGTACTCTACTATTGACTATCCAATAAATATTCATTAAAAATATCAGAAGGAATTAGCAAATTGAAAATGTAGCCTACACATTGCTTACTGATAAGGTTTTAAAACTGTAAGTAGTTGAACTGGAATTACTACTGCTGCTCTGCAGGATTATTGTCACATGGGGCACAGACCCGAGGGCCCCAAACCACCTGGGGCCCCCAGTCACCAGGGGCCCCAATTCGTTCACTGTCCAGTTCACTTTGTGGCTGTCTATAAATCTTAAGTGCTGAGTCAACTCATTAAACAGCATTAGTGAACTAATGGTAGCTAGTGTTTCGTAACCCTAACCTTGTCCTTTTCCTAACCTTATTCATTACCACAAACCTTTCCTTAACTATAACCTGCACCTAACCATAACCAAGTTTTTTTTTTTTGTTGGTTTTTTTTTAATGCCATTTCTGCTTGATTTGACAGTGACAGTAGAGATACAGGAAAGGCAGGAAAGAGAGAGAGGAGATGACATGCAGCAAAGGACCTGAGGTCGGATTGGAACCCCGGTTGCTGCGATTGGCACTGAGTCCTGGTACATGGTACGCGCTCTTAAGCGGTGAGCCACCTGGGCGCCCATAACCAAGCATAATGGAGGAAATATTTGCATGAATTTGAATTTAAAAAAATCTAGTAGTAAAGGTTTGCTCCATTACATAGCTTCAGTTGTTCTTTTCTCCATGCTCTGTAGGAAGAAAAAAACAAAGACAGTCTCTTGTCTTTTTCCAGGTTATTGACAAATCCACAGAGCCAGTCTGGTTTTGTTTATATTCCTCATTTGTTCAGTGTGAGGGTGGTCCAGGGTGACCCACATGAACTTTGGGCCCCATGGTCCTGTGATCCGGCCCTGACTCCTACCACACCTCCTTCCACTGCCACTCCTTTCATTTACAGATAGATTTACAGAAGAGTCAACCCTGAAGTTCAGTATAAGAGTTATTTTTCTCAATAATGCATCAAGGCTCAAAGTGATGCTGTAATATGTTACAGTGGCTGATGTAACCTTAGGTCTCAAGTGAGTTATAGATGAGCTGACACCGGCTGAAAAATCTATAAAAAGGCATCTGCAGTTTCAGTGCCAACTTAGTCTAGTTTTTTGGTGTAGCACTTTTCGACAGTGTAAGGTTTCTTCATAATTTCATCCAGAGACAAATGTTTTAGCTGTTGAATTGACAATGAGCTGGTAGCGGAGCAGTTGACAGTACCCTGGGTAATATCACAAAGACTTGGGTACTTTTTTTCTGTTAAAACCCGCATGAAATAATGCCAATCATTTGGATTTGAATACCCAAGCCATCTCTTTGTTGGGCTCCGGTTCATTGTGGGTGACGCAATCGAAACCAATTGAAAGACTGTTGCAGTTTTAGTCAAAAGTTAGAGAAAGTTAGGTCAAGGGCTTCTTGGTAAAAGTTTTAAATGTTTCAGAGGAATTAATGTCATATTGAATCCCAGCTCTGTTAGAGAATAGTTTATCAAAAGACTTGATGCTTACTTTGGACCGCACCATTTAATTTGTTGAATTCTGACTTAGGGAGGTGTTTACCCTAATGATTTAGAGCACACTAATTACAAAAACTAACCAGGTACATCTCAAACTCTGGAAAAATGGGCAAAGGTTGTGCTCTAGAAAGTTTTTCTGGGCATTTTTCTGAAATGAAGGTGAAGTGAAATGCAGTTTATGGGCCTCGTATTTCTTAAATAGTAGATTGAATCATCAACACTGGCAAGTTATAGGTTTTGATTTCACACTGGGTCCACCATGCTAAAAATGCATGAACTCATGATAGTGAGGCTTTATGTTTAAAAGCATCCACCAAATGCCATTAGACTTTATATCATCTTACAGACACAAAGTGACAGATCTGAGTAAGTGGAATAACTCTTGTTTTTGACCAAATCAAATACATGAGAAGTACAAAAAAAAGTTACATTTCTTATTTTCCTGATGCTACACATCTTTTTTAGTGCGACGTCTGGGTTTTTGCATGGAAATGAAATTCATGTTTGGCTGGTATTCAGCCGAAATATAACTCTATCTGGGGCAAAGATGTAGTTTCAATCTAACTTTTGCAGACTTGCCTATCAAAGGATTATTTGCCTATTTCCGACCAAATCAGTCAATTTGTGAAGGTATTACATGATCCTTTGAGCTGATCTGCCACTAAGTCCTGAGCTTCCATTCACTGGATGCTGAAAGGGAGAAGAGCGCAGGTGTTCGCCTCAGTCAGTTATGAGCTCACATTCAGCCCCTGTTTTTCTGTTCACTCTCAACTTGAAAGTGCACAAGTTTCACCATTTACTTTGAGGTAATGCTATCTGCCCACAGACATTCACCCACCTGGGATTTGGGTGAGTGTGTGTGTGTGTGAGAGAGAGAGAGAGAGAGAGAGAGGGAGAGAGAGAGAGTTTCGTGATTTCAAATACTGTCTTGATTTGTCTTGTCTTGATTTCAGTGGAAGGATCTGCCTTGTTCAAAATATTGAAATTCAGGTTTCTGTTTTAGAGACAAGTGGAATTACCTCAGCCCACTGGTAAAATGTCTTGTGTTTTCAGGGAAAAAATATGAAGATAGAATTTAAAAAAAAAAAAAAAAAAAAAAAAAAAAAAAAACTTACTGTAACAGTAGATATTTTTTGCAGTGTGTGATTATTTATTCAATGGGTATTTTAGAAGGAATTTCTTTTGACAGCTCTTACACAGTGCAAAGTCAGCTTTTGTCTCAGGAGGTTTAATTAAGCTTTAATTTAATTGCTGTTTCACCCTCCTAAGGCAAATTGGTGTACTTTTTTAAATTCTAGACCTTAATTGCAAGTGTTATATTAAACCAAATCGTGTTAAGACAGCAGTAAATAAATGTTAATAAGCTATACAACAGCTGTGTATGGCATAAACATTTGGACTTGCTGCTGCAAACATAAAACACAATTATTATCTGTTTCTTTTTCCGTAACTTCATTTCACCTCTTCTAAAACAAAGTTTGAGTTCATAGAGGCCTGAATGTAAACTGAAAAAGGAGGGGCTGTTTTTATTTATTTATTTATTTGTTTTTACTTTTAAGAAAGACAGCCTTAAGTATAACGATCAAAACTTCAACATCTTCATTAGTAGCTCTAAATTAGACATGGTGTCTGAAGTCTGTAGTCTGTGTGCCTTCCCTGCAGTCTAATTGGTCTGTCCGTTTCACAGGGTGTGATGTGCACACACAAAACACACACACACACACACACACACACACACACACACACACACACACGTGGTGGGCAAGTGAGACTGCCACCAATGGAAGATTAATTGGCTGTCTATTTAAACTCACTACTCTCTCTCCCTTTCTTTCTCTCTCTCTCTCTCTCTCCCTTTCTCTCTCTCTCTCTCTCTCTCTCTCTGTCTCTCTCTCTCTCCTCCCACCCACCTCTCTGTCTCTGCTGTGTGGAGTGAAGGTTTGAGGCTCTCCTCTATTAACCTTTGTTAAAGTGGTGAGAAGCATCCCACTCACTCACACAGTCACACTGGCAAACACATACATATTCATTCAGACACACACACACACACACACACACACACACGCACGCACACACACACACACACACAACATATGCATTCACACACACACACACACACACACACACATCCACACCCAACTGTGAAGGCCAATTAGAGTCGATAGAGTGTTTTACGCCTGCAGAAGAACGTTCACCAGTGTCATTAGTCTTTTGAATTATCTGAAATGTGTGAAATAATGTGGGTGTTAATAAAAGTCGGGGCGAACATATAGAAAATATTTTAAACAAAATTCAAATATTTACTGTGTGAAAAAAAATCAAACTATATCGATTTTTTTCAGAAGGCGTAAGGCATATTTTAATCTATTAATCATATGGTTCAAGTAGAATTTGTGTGAACACTGTGTTTAAAGTAAACATGAGTTTTATCACTTATACATGTCAAAATATGATATGAAAGATGTAGACATAGCATTGATTTATTCTGACTCTTCTGATTTGATTTTCTAATGATACAGTCAGCTCATAATGTATCCTGTATTATTGTACACAGAATATTAAACCCAGAGAGCTTTAAAACATACTGTTTTCTGGATATACTTCAGAAACTGAGGACTATTTAATCAACATTTAATCAGCATTTGTAGTAGAAATCCACCATGATAATATCTTTTTTGTGTTTGGAACATGGTTCGTTTCTAAAATGTATTACTGTGAAAAATGCTGCCCAAAAAACTGTTTTGCAGTTAGTTTCTTTTAGGAACTCAAATGTTGGTGGATGATGAAGATGCTGCTGAAGAGCTAGAAAAGAAGCATTTCCTAAAGAAAATGGATGTGAGCCAGCTGATAAATTTTGCATTTATCTATTTATCATTATGAGAGTGTGCATACTTGATCAACATGTCAAACTGAGCATTTAAAAAAAGTTGAATGGAGTTTCTACTGCATACAGCTGCAGACTTACAAATACAATGGGAGTGGGCTAGGCTTAATTGATTTCCAAGTATTTTATAAGTCATAACCTGTACATGTCATCTGTATGTTAATAAATCCATGTATTCTTCATTGCAACCTGCCTTTGTTCCTGCGTTTGGGCCCAATAGCCTGTGTGCATGTGACTTTTAAATCAGCAATAACTCATTAAATATGCACAGTTTCAAAGTTACAGACGAGCAAAGAAATACACTACATAATAAGAAGCATGGACGACAACATGAATCGTACTCATAACAAGAAAATTCATGTTTTTAAGTGAATTTACAGTTTCTTTAAAGTGATTTCACACATTGAAAATATATTTATTCATCCTTCCTTTTTTTAATTATTTCTGATCTCTTATGGAACCTTTTTATAATTTATAATGAGTATCTACCATTATCTAGTAACCTGTTTTTATGGTTCTGATTTTGTATACTGCATCTGTTTATTCTTATGTTTTATATATACTTTTTACTTTTTTATATACTTCGTTACTATAGTTTGCGGTGCCTTAATTTGTCTTCATTGGGATGCACTTTTTGTGTTGCACTGAGCTGTGTGCAAGGTGCTACAGAAATGAAGCCTGATTGAGTGAGTGACTGAAACTTGCAAACTTAACCACGGAGGCCAGTGTGATGACAGGACCGACGGGAATCCAGATAAAAGCCAACTGGCACCTCAATGAAGACCGAGTCCGTCACCGTCACCTCGGGGCTGACGGTGACGGGGAAGCGGCTGCATCCTGCTTACGTGGAGGTTTCATCATCCTCAACCTAGAATAGGACGGTTGTGATCATCAAACATCTATCCATTCTTTTTCTTTTTTTCTTTCCATCTCCACAACAAAAGCAACGTGGAATTCCACTTGGACATGATACAGTTGTTTTGCCCTCGAGGAGCGGCGGGAGCACCACCAGAGGGCTTTGAGATATTTCCTCATACCTGAACATGGTTATGTGGATCAAACTACTGACGCTGGATCTCAATCGTGTGACATGGAGCTGTCAAGAGCATGCTTTCACTCCAACCAACCGCTCCACCGGCCCAAATCACTGCCTAGACTTTGCTCGTGTTGTGGCTCCTGTGGGAGCTCGGGAATCAGCTGGTGTAGTGCTCAGTTTGCATAAATATCTGCTCCCTCTCCCTTCTGTAGCACATTATCTAAACATCCCACTCAAATGTAAGTATTCATATTTTGCTGAAATTTTACTTCAACCTTGCCAGTCCCATCTGTAGTTTTGTCATTGCCGCACGGCTTGCTTTAAACCAACAGATTTTATTTTACATTCTAGTGGAGACCCCAAGGTTTCTGAAGATACTCAATATGTCCTGCTGACTTACAGGCAGATGTGTGTAAACCAACCAACAGCCAGGCCTGTGCTCGCTGCGCTGATGATATACTTAACAGACTAAGTCAGGCTGATTTGTGTCTACATGTAGTTTAATAAATCTCTGTTTATTGTGTATGTGTCATATTTGTTTTTAATCTTTTTTTTTTTTTTAAAGATATTTTAGCATTCTTCATCTTTTTATCATTTTTAATTTATAAATGTTTCATTACCAAAACTCACTTGAATTTAAGCACTGTCTCCCCTAAGAAGTCTGTTGTAAAATAAATAAATAAATCAAAATCAGATACCAGCAAAAATCCTAAATGTGACAACAACATTGTAAAATGACAAAGTACAGGCAGATTACTTTCTGGTGGGTGCTTCCTTTCAGTCACACTTGAATACAATGTTCAGTAACACTGGGACACAACAACAAAACAATAAAACCAAAAGGCTTTGTAAACATGCCGCCTTCAGGATTTTGTCAGTGATGGCTTACCTAACTCAGGCTTTTTTTTTTTTTTTACATGTGAAAGATGTTTTCATACCGTGCCAGTATCATACTAGACAAAAATGAATGTGAACGAATGGATGGCAGGAAAACAAAGTCTAATGGCTCAAACTGTACAGGACAGCATGCAGAAGTCACTAAGAATTATGCAATAAAAGTAACATGAGCATTTAGAACAAACTTAAAAACGGACTGCCGTGGACCTTGAAGTAAAAATCAGTGAGGCAATAAAAAGCTACTCAATACCAGTAATGGGAGTAAATGTATTTAGGTCTCTCCACCCTTGAAAACCACTGCAGCAACAAGCCAAGAGCACAAACACAGGAGAGGGCACAAGATGTAATGGAGTGTCTAGCTGCCTGCATCCACTTTTACTCACCTTTTTATTTGCCAAATAAACTTTACTCAACTTTTCAGCCTGACTTTAACACTTAAGACATTTTTCTCTCGTAACCAGGGGTGTAATGATTCATTACATCGATGCATCCATGATCAATTCTGCAGCTTTAACTGCATCGATCTGCTTAAAAGAAATAAAAAGAATGAATTGCTCTGACTGCTGCCTGGATCAATATGAAATGCTTTGAGTTGAATCATTCATGATTATTAAAAATCAAACCTAACACTGTGGTGATCTAGACTAGTATGGACTGCATTTTTTTTCTTTTGTTTGCTAATGCATATTGTGGGAATACAGAATGTTTAAGAAATGCTGTTATCTAATTTATTTCACATCTCTGAGGAAAAAAGATAATTTTACATTATTGTACATGTTTATTTTAAAGGGAAAAAAATTGAAGCAAATTGTAATGTTTCAAAAAGATTGTGGAAAAAATCCTCTTCAATCAAACAGTTGAATTGCACATAGAATTAAATCTCTGAAGCCAAAGATTATAAAAGATTATAAATTAAGAAATGAATGCTTTCCTGAAAATACACTTGATTGGTCCATGTTGGCCTGATGGTGATCACTGTCTGGAGGTCGTAGTTTATCCACCTTTTTATTTACCACGGCGTCCCTGGACAGGACACCTCCGTGATGTTTCAAGGTAACGTCCTTCACAGTAATTGCTCAAGATGGCAGTCATTCAAATTTAATGACTGACAAGGAATGTCACCTAGTATATTTGGAGATCAGATGGTTGTCTCATTAAAGCCAGATTACAACCTCTCCAACAGGCACATAACCCTTTTTAATATGAACGAGTTCCAGGGAGAAATTGAACCCCTAACCTCCTTATCCTCAAAGTCAGCGTTCGACTTGTACCGTCCTAGTGCGCCCGCTCCCATCTGTTCCCCAGCCCACCCCTTCCCTGCTACCACAAGACCGCCGTCGATTCACTGTGAGGAAAAGGCGGCTGGCAGCTGACTGAAGATAAACTCTGTCATTGTCACCTTGGTTTGAATGTGTGCGTCGCAGGGAAGAGACTGCTTCCTACTTACAGTGGAGTTTCATCATCTGCAGCGCAGGTCGGCTGGGAAGTTCCTCCTTACGTTAGCGTTTCCCCCACTCTGCCTCTTTTGATCACATCGATTAGGGACGACAGAGACAGATGACACAGACAGACAGACAGACTGCAGCATGACAGGTGAGGTGGAGAGATGTGCGATAGATAGATAGATAGATAGATAGATAGATAGATAGATAGATAGATAGATAGATAGATAAGGGCTGCCAATTGTCAGAAACAGCCGAGAGTGAATTTTAAAAGCACCGCAGTTCAATTTAAGATACCAAGTACTCAAAATTTTAACTATGGCATATAGTTTTTGACGTAACATTATGTTCTCCACTGTGTGAGATGTTGCCATATACAACCCAGTCACCAGAATAAAATGCTGCCATTTTACCTTTTTGCAAAATACGTTGAAATCTCAACATTTTTAAACCAAGAACCTGCCATGCATCAACATTTACAATTAGAGCCAGTGGGTCCGGTCCTCTTCTGTAACTACTTCAGCGAGCGTCTGCATCAATGTGTCATTTGATGTCTTCTGTAGCTACTTAAGCGAGAGTGTGAATCAATGTATCATTGGAATCAGAATGTAACGTTGCTGTAGCGGGATATCTAAATCTTACCCGGATACAGCAATGCTATTTTCTGACTGGCTGTTTGGTAGCTATATTCTTTTTATTTGATTAGCTGGTGTGTGGCAGGGCCTTCTGAACCTGTTCCACTGTTATAAAAAAATGGCGGCGCAACTTGGTGGGTGTTATCCTGGTAATTTCTCAGCGTGAGAAATACAATTCTGACACTTGAGGTTTGGCTCATGACACTTGAGGTTTGGCTAACACTAGGTAGCCGACATTAGGCTTGGTTTATTGAGCAGCACCTGAAAGTTAGCTAATGTTAGTGTTTCCTTATGATATTACCAGTTAAACTAATGAGATCGCCATTTTGCAGAAAATACACTTGTTTGGTTTGGTAATGGATACCAATAAAACAGTACTGGAAACATTTTGCTGTTGAGCTCAATAAATGACACATTTTTGGGGGCAAAAAATACTAAGAAAAGAAGAAGAAAAAAAGTTGATGTCAAGGTGATGAGGACTTCCGTATAATGTTGACTACAATGTTATGACCAACTACAATGATATTGCCCCTTGAACACACGTACCCTGTAATTTTTTTTTTTTTTTTTTTAACTTATGCTCTTTATGGCAGGGTTTCTGTCAAGAGCCAAGTGACTTGTGGCCAAATGGCTCGTGAACCACAGGTTCCTGACCTGAACTGGATGGAGACTTTTTTGGTTTGTCATTGCTAGCATGATTTTGAGTCATATATAGTTTGTGTTTTTTTTTTTTTTTTTTAGGCATTAGCCCTAGCCTTGACCCTAATCATGCTTTATGTGCTTTCATTAAAATACATTTGAAAATATTTTTAAAAAGTGTTTTTAATGTTTACATTTAAGACTAGGATATAACTGTAAGTTTTTCTCTGTCCAGTGAACAGATAAAGTAAACCCAGATAAAACATCAATGCACAATCAAGCAACAACACCCTCAACATGTAATATACTGCATTTTGAAATGGGAAACGCAAGATGAATTCCTGAATGTGAATTTCTTTCGTATTAATTGTTCTGCTTTGGAAAGTAATGCTACAATAAAATGTAAATGTTAAAATGAATCCACATACAATCCTTGGACCATGGGAAAATGCATGATGAGATGAATGGGCTGAGCAACAGGGTAATATAGTACAAGTGAAAAGGAAGGAAGCATGACAGAAAGATTTTTTATATCATTTGTCAATCCACCACATTCCACTGCTCTTACACTGGTGCCAATAAATGAGAAAACTCACAGAAATACACGGTAATTATTAAATAGTTATCCATTAGAGAAGGGATTCCACAGAGTTTAACACAACTGGCTCTTCTCAAAATAAGCATGAACTGATTAATCATCGTAGAGGCTTTGGCGTGTTCTCATCTTTTATTATGTCAGGTCTTATTCAAGCATAAAATGTAGCATTCCAAGTCTGTGAAAAATTGAATAAAGGTTTACAGACATCTGTATAGAAATTAATCACACTGTATAGCAACTTTTATAGTATTTTTAATGGGATCTGCACAGAATCCACAACATCTATTGCTCCTGTTAGTAGTACATCCCAAAGGGTGCACTGCGCATGCTGAACCAAGAATTACCTTTCCATACTTTATTTTGGCCAGTGTTTGTGTTGTGAAACTTTGTAGTTGCCATTTCTATTGAATACATTTGATATGTTCTTGACAGAAGTCTGCTCCTCCCATCTCCTGCTCATCTGTATAAACCAACATCAGTTTGCTGTGGCCGAGCCGATGCACAGGGACGCTTTTAGAGCAGAAGTCTGAAGAACCAACTTGGAACTATATCGACTTCTTCTAATGCCGCAATGGATCGCAGCATTAGACTTAGGGATTCCACCTTCAAATTTCGTGCTTACTCCACTTTTTTGTCAGCTGCGTGGAATGTTTTCTTATTACAGGTGATCCATCAAATTTGGCGCTTATGCCATTTGTTGTCAGTTAAGTCTAAACTGTCCTCACAGTTTTACATAGTGCACTTTTGAGTCAGTTCTTATAGGAAGAAAAATGAGGCCTGAACTCTTTTGCACTAAGTAATCTCAAGCAAAACAAATAGTTAACGCAAATATTTTATCTTTCCGGGAAATGAACAGAGAGAACAAAGTGTACATCTCTTCCTCTCTGGGATAGGACTCATTCTCTTAAATACAGTGCTAATGCATTCACTCATTAAAATGTTAACAGCTGAAGCGCAGACTTTCTGGAGAACTGAAACCCCAAAATGATGAAAATAAAGATCATCTTAGACAAATCAGAGATTTCCCTCAATTTTACAGGGTTATACACAATGCATATCGAGCCTTTCACACACATAAATCCTTCTCATCCTTGCCTCTTGCTCTTTTTACTTGTTCCATTCAGTGAAAGAAATGTGCCTTTTTTCTCCAGTCAATATTTGCAGCTTGGTAAAAATGGAGGCAGTGCGACACTATAGAATCAGCTTTGCAGTATTGGTTTTCTTATTTTTGAACAAGGCATTGCTTTGTAACCATTTGTTACCTTTCATCTCCTTTTCTCTCCTTTCTGTGTCTGTCTGCTTTCATTTTTTCTGTCTCACACAAGTGTCTCCACTAAAACAGCTACCACTCTGCCACAGACACTGTATGGTTTGTGCTGCACTAAGGCCGTGGTTACACTTGTCTTTTCAATGCAACTTGTGTCATCTAATCGTGCCAGGACACATTAACTGTTGTCTGTATGTCCCAAGATTGGATCTTGCTTGCATTTGGATCCAATCGGCCGGACCACATGCCAAAATGGCCTGGCTCGCATTGAGTGCAAATCTCTTAGGTGTAGACAACATATGGGCACAATCCTGACAAATTATCAATACATATAGTGGAATATGTCCGCATGGGCATACATCCGATCACGCGTTGGAATGTATCCAATCACTATCCAATCAACACTGAAGTGTCTGGACATGCACAATGTGATAAGGGTTGGTTTGGAAAACATGAAGAAGAAGAGGAAGAAGAAGAAGAAGGAGAACAAGAACAAGTAGAAGAAGAAGAAGGAAAGCAGCCACCTGCAATTTAGCTCCTCATGTATTATTCCAGGTTTAATAGTAAATACTTTTGGTGGTTTATACAGATATCATGAGCGTGTTCACTAACTGGTGACCGCTGCACTAAAAAGACAACTAATCCTGCTTTATCCGCAGAGTCAAACCCTCCTTTGCCCTTCATCGTCACATAATGGATTTTATCCACTAGAGGGCAGCCTAGAGTCAAAAGATACGGACAACAACAAACACGGTGGCGGTGTAGGAGTTCACAATAAGGAAACTGCTTGTTGACCAGTCTCTCTTGAGCTATTGGCTTCACTGCCCCCATGATTTTCGGAGGTACTGCCCCGTTTCATCCGTAACCATGCGCTTTCTGAAAACATGCACAAAAATAGACAAAATGAATGCAGAGAACAGACAGAGGGCCCCATCTGTACCCGACTCCACATTTCATGTTGAGTACAAATGAGCCTTTATTCGGAGCAGTGACATGTGTTTTGACCACCACCCAAGTAAGCTACAACTGAGCACAGCGTCATTCACCAAGCAAATAGGCATCATTTTTTTTCTGCTACATTTGGGCAGGTGAAGCTTTGTCATGTGGGAACAACGGGGGCCGAATCCCAGTGAGTGAGAGTACAGCCACACAGTCGCTTAGCTGGATTACATGGCACACAGCTCAGATTCCAATGTGCAAGAGGGTGGCACAGGCCTTGAACAGCACTAAATGTTTCCAATAAAATATCATATTATCTCATGTCATATCTCAATCAAGTTGCTGAACAATAAAGACATGGGGCCCTATCTTGTGCCACCCGCTACCCGCTGCCACTACCCGCTACCCGCAAATTGCGGATTTAGGAACTTCCGCTATCTCTAAACGGTATCTTGCGCCACCCGCTACCTGCTATCCTTATGCCGACTCCGTCATTTGCGCCTGGAGGTGTGTCCGTGGGCGTGTTTCATGCGCTATCCCTAAAGTTGCTATCTTGCGCACACACTTTAGGGATGTTATGAGAGCGCGCCCAGGCGGCTTCAATGCGCACCCCGACGGAGCCTCACCACGCACACGGTCGGACTGATACCAGGACGCCGCCGGAATGGACTGAGTATATTACTCATATAGACTGTTTAGAGGAAAGACTGTTTTAATTGGACACTTACGCCAGCACGTTTTATTGTTTTATCATAAGCCAGCAGCTGTGCTATATTTTTATTT
>NC_043989.1:28150166-28260166 GCF_902150065.1 Myripristis murdjan
AAGTGCAATAATATAAAGATCTTGGCTCTGGAGACTCATCGAGCTGATGAAATTTTGTATGATGATCAAGTAGGTGATCAGATCATGGACAGTGATGAAGATACTGATCACGCTTTTCAAACTGTGTTTAATGAAGCTGCTGATTGTAGTCGGATTCCTAATAAAAGTAATGGCACACTTCTTCCAATTGGGCCGCACATTGCGATATTTTATTGTTTGGGGCTAAAACGAAAGCTGTAGAAGGAGTAGCGCGCCGAAAAATTTGCAGAAAAATAAACTATAATAATAAAAATAATAAGTATGCAAGATTTTAAGATTTTAAGATTTATAATTATAATTGTAATATTAATAACTAATGATTATATATTAAATATTAGTAACCCAACTTGCTGGGTTCAAAGAACCCAGCAGTGTAGTCAATGTGAACCCTTAATTGGGCTATATGAACAACCCAATTGGGTTGTATAAACAACCCAATTGTTGTATTAAGGGAACCAACCCAATTTGTTGGGTTAAATTTACCCAGCGTGTGTTCTGTCCAATATTTAACCAGCGCTGGGTTGGGAAACTACCCAAATTGGGTTGTTTTTAACCCAACATTTTTAAGAGTGAAGACATTTTGGACAATTAAGGACAAATAAAATGTATTATTATTATCATTATTATTATTATTATTATTATTATTATTATTATTATTATTAATTCTATGCTTCTAACTTTGTGGGAACAGTTTGGGGAAGGCCCATCTGTTCCAGCATGACTGAGCCCTAGTGCACAAAGCAGCTCCATAAAGGCATGGTTGGGTGAGTTTGGTGTGGAAGAACTTTACTAGCCCGCACAGAGCCCTGACCTCAACCCCATCCAACACCTTTGGGATGAACTAGAACAGAGATTGTGAGCCGGGCCCTCTGGTCCAACATCAGTGTCTAACCTCACAAGTGCTCCTCTGGATGAACGGGCAAATTGCCCACAGACACTCCAAAATCTTATAGAAAGTCTTCCCAGAAGAGTAGAAGCTGTTCTTGCTGCAAAGGGGGACCAACTCCATATTAATGCCTATGGATTTGGAATGGGAAATCATTAAAGCCCCTGTTGCTACATATATTGTAGGTTCATACTTGATTAAGAGATTCTCAGCTCTCAAGTGTGAATGTATAAACTGTGACTACAAATATGAGGCAGGTGACAGCAATGTTGTGATGAACCAACCATCTCTGGATAAACATACAAACAGTAAAAAACAGGAATAATTTTAGAGCTTCAGCTGTCAGTTTTTTTCAGTTTTCTGTCAGGCAGTAACAGTGGATGCTGTCAAATGGTCCAGCATGTAGACCAACCTCCAGAATGTTCTAACACTGTTTTTCAGATGGTTTTCATTCTGTACAACGCCCCTGTCAGTAACCTTTGCCTGGCATAAAACAGAAGAGGCTGACATAAATTGGAAGGAACTGATATAAATAGAGCACAATGCAGAGGTCATTTTCTACCTGATATTTTCAATAGAGACATGGGAGGAAGAGACAGAGGCAAAGTTAAGAATGACAGAGAAAAGGATAGCTGAAGAAAAAGCAAGTGAGACACAGAGCACAAGAGGGAGACAGCGAGAGACAGAACAAGAGTCCTAGACTGGCTGAAAGGCCGCGGAAATATTATTACAGCATGTGAACTTGAACGTTGAAGCTGTTCACACCTGTGAATGACTAATGCAGAGTAATTGCCTGTGTCAAAGTCTAAAGGGACTCAAAGATTGATCCCACTTAACTCTGAATCTGCATTTACACTTTTAGCACTTTATGCCAATGCTCTGCAGAAGCCTCACATCTCGAACTTACCCTTTTTTACACGGTTCCCCTCCTGCAAATGCATGTTTAAACCACCCAAGGACTGCAGCATTGAGAATGTTAACATTAAGCACACAAAACGGTGTGGTTTACAATGATTTAAATACAATTAAGATGAGCTGTTAAAACCCTCTGCTCTCTCCTAACATCACCGTAAAGCATGGAGCTCAAGTGGCGCATTACTTTAAACACACCCTTGTACTAAAATGCAAAAATTATGTTTCACTTTCTAGGCAAATCTTATTTTTTCGCCTAGTATAGCTGTAATGTTTCTTCAGAGACATGTAGGTTGGGATATGAGTGGTGCGTTTTGTTGGTCATTCATGTTCATGGTCATAAATTTGCAAACGTCTGGTATTTTATAACAACTTTGTACATGGGTCAGCCAAACAAAAGTGATGGCTGTTTTATAACTGTCAATAATCCATGGATGTCAGGGGAGGAAAAGGACTTTCCTGCAAAGCGAGGAGTATTTCATAAATCCATAAAAAAAAAAAAAAAAGCACATAGAGGAAGCTGACAGTTTCAAAATTCCAATCAAACTCGACATGGCTCAGCAAAAAGATGAAAAGTTTAGGGCTTGAAGGAGAGACACAAAAACATACTCCCAGTGTTGTCAGCAAAAAAAAGCCTACAGGTCAAAAGTGCAAACCTACAGTAAAGGCTAAGAGAGGCTGTCTGCAGTTTAATGATTAGGGAGGTGAGCTGTCTGCAGTCCCTGGATCAAATATTGGTACTTGCCCAGATTCACCTGTGTCAAGTGCAATCACTTTTATTCAAGACACATTCTGCCCTCACTTGACAGCTACTCTATTTACTTACCCCAAGGTTGTGTTTTAAGGTATATTGAAGAGGTGACAGTCTATAAAACCTGCCTCGCCCTGCCTTCAGGTACTGCTAACCGACCTAAAACTATTTCATTTCTGTGGGTTTAGTGTCCTATAATGGTCTGAATGCTGTTTTAGCCCTGCCAAGAATTAAATTCTTAGGGAAACACTGTTTTCTTATGATTTTCTTGTTTTAGAGGGGGCGTGATTGTAAGGGTTTATTAATAGCAAGGGTTTTTTTGTTTTTTTTTACACTTGAAACAGCAATTAATAAAAATATTAGCAAAGAAAAAAAGCTGCTGTCATGTATAAATCGCTCACAACTCCAAGGCTTTTTCCTGCTCCTTTTCTTGGCTTAAAGCACCATGCCACTGACTTTGCCCAGTGGTGTTAAGCATACTATCTATAAAATCTATATACTTAATATTTCTAACTAATCTTTTCCTCAAGCAAGCAGCTGTATTTTATAACTCCTATATCATTTTTCCTCCCTTTTTGCAGCCATTGGTTTCCATTCATTCCACTATGATATGAAAAAACGTTCAAAGACTTCAGACTTCAAACTTCAAACTTGTTTTGATGAAATCAGACAGAACTAAAACAATCTCTCCACCAGAAAATAGTCCCTGTGGAAACATTAACACAGTCAATTCATCAGTTCTGTGCTGTAGAGGCAGAACATTATAAGGTGGGCGTTTGAACCAAAAATTCAAATTTGGAAATCAAGGGATTTTGATTATACACTACTCACAAAAAGTTAGGGATATTTGGCTTTTGGGTGAAATTTAGGGAAAATGTAAAATGTTTACGCTACAGTGATATTATATCATGAAAGTAGGGCATTTAAGTAGAAGCATACACTGGTGATTTCCTCATCTCAAACAATTTCTTGAAACAAAAGCCAACAACAGTGGTGGGTATACCACAACAAAAAATGTCAGTGTCAATAACTTGTCATGTGCCCTTGAGCATCAATTACAGCTTGACAGCGACGTCTCATGCTGTTCACAAGTCGACTTATTGTCTGCTGAGGCATGGCATCCCACTCTTCTTGAAGGGCGGCCCTCAGGACATTGAGGTTCTGGGGTACAGAGCTCCGAGCCTCTACACGGTGACTCAGCTGATCCCATAGGTTTTCTATGGGATTCAGGTCTGAGAAAGTGCAGGCCACTCCATTTGAGGTACCCCAGTCTCCAGCAGCCGTTCCCTAATGATACGACCTCAATGAGCTGGAGCATCAAACACCTGATGTGAATTTTGCCGTGAAACTCCTTGTTAGAGAACAGCAACTTGTGCAAAAAGTACTGAAACATTGAACAGTTGGACATGTGCATTCAAAAGTTTACAGAAGGTCACATTAAGTTCACCTGTAAAGGTTATAATGCATTTTAGGTTCATCCTGAAATTTCACCCGAAAGCCGAATATCCCTAACTTTTTGTGAGTAGTGTATATTACTAAATGTTGATTTGTGAACTAGTTTGTTGCTAACTAAAATGTACATTGTGGTACAACTTCTGAAAATTTCTTTTTTATGAATCACATGCACAGTGATGACCTCCATTACTGGGTTGTGCTGCTGTTGCTATTGTTGACAGCATGAAGTTTAAGCACCCTTTATTCAGATATTACTTTGAGCTGAATGGCTCTGACTGAAGGTCTATTACATTTGTACTGGTTTTTGAATGATTTCTTATTTATTCATTTCTTTTATTTATTTATTTATTTTTTTTGCACCGGTGCGTGATGTGTCTGCACGTGTGCTGTGTTTACTTACGCAGAGTTATTACAGTGGAGTTGAGAGAGAGAGACAGAGTTGTGTGTAAAGAAAAAGTACATAGAAAGATAGAGAGATCCTAAGCATCTATGAAAAGCAACATGTTTCCCTCAGGCAAAGAGAGTCACTAACAGTGTTACTTCTAACAAAAAGCATCATCTTATTGTCACTAGCAAAACCTGATCTCACAAACATATGTGAAATGTCCACAGCTTTCTTAAGAACGCATTACATGGTGGTTTAAAGGAATATGCTAAAATTACATGCCAGCATCACAGAATCAATGCCAGTGCAAGGCCAGTTTGGAAAAATTATTAAATGCCACCACGGGTTCATATAACATGCCACCACCATGCCAAGGTGTGCGCATGCAAATCAATGTTATGTTAATGTTAACCAGCTAAAATAGGCTTTACACTGGAGTTTGGTTGGTTAAGGCACCAAAACTACTTGGTTAAGCGTTGATAAGAAAGTCGTGTTCATTTCCTGTATTTCTGTGAGACCAACCTGCACGAGCACAAAATACATGACAGAAAGACTCTTCAAAAAACAAAAATTAATAGCAACATTTATAGTGAGATTGAAATAGGGGACATTCAAAATGGTGCAAAACAAAGCAAAATAGTCAACATCAAAAAATCATCAACATGTGAGAGAGTGTGTGTGTGTATGAGTGTGTGTGAGAGAGAGAGAAAACAAAAACGACAGAAGAAGCAAGAAGCTGATCTTTCCTTTATGTACTGATAAACTGTGCTTGCTTATTCCCCTAATGAGCTCGTACCCCACTGCCGAGGTAGAGGTAGACAGTAAGGAGAGAAACAGGACTACAAACACATAAAAGGAAACGGCAGAAGAAAGATGTGATTTCCCTCTTGGTAAAAGTAAATGAGAATCGTAATAATGAGCACATATCCCACACTAAGCCAGGCAAACAGAGAAATAAACAGGGAGAAATCAACAATTACCGTCTGTAAAAGGCAACAGGAGAACTATTAAGGTAAGGGGAGTTGTGCTAACAAGCATGTAGGCCTACATCACACTGTGGAGGAAAATGAGGAAAAAATATATGGTAGAGAGAGAAAGAAGCTAGAACTATAAATATACTTTCACACAAAAAAAAGCAGATATTTGCATGCATTTCTTTTAGAGATGAAGTACTTTGCATGGGTGGCAGACAGGGTAACTTATTACCATGCTGACAAAATGATCATGTTTGACAAACTAGACATTATCTGGATTTTAATTTGTCGATTGATTGATTGATTGGCTGTGGAATTCCCTGCAGATCCTGCCTGGATTAGGTAAACCAGTGTCATCTTTATCACTGTCTTCACTGTTGCAGAGCTTTGTGTCTTCATTTCACTGGGTCTGCTGCCTGATCTGGAAAATTTAAGGTGCTTTTTTATGGAGTGTGTCATGTGCTCGTGAAAATAGTTTGGCTCAAGTGTTGGGAGAGAACATGCTGTGGTCGGTAGACAGCATGGGCCAGGACCTTGAGGCTTCATGGGAGCTACAGTGACTGAGATGAAACCGTGCATTGACACTGTGCACATAATCCACAGCTAAAACTGCTGCCGCAAAACTGCAAAAGATTGCCAAAATGAGCACTCTGTGTTTGCATTGTGAGGTGTTAGCTAGCTAATAGTCACCATGTTGGAAGCAGCATTACCACTAAAATTTCTCGACGTTTCAACCGGTCAGTAATAGCACAAGCACATGGATAGAGGTCATTCTTGGTCACTTTTTTTTTCTTCTTCTTCATGTGCACCATTCACTCATAAGGCTGGACTAACTTCTGCATAAACTGGCTCAAGATTTCAGGGAAAGGAGGAGTCTAGAATTAAGCTGTCACTTACGCCACTAGATGGCAGTCTTTTACATGAAGTTGCTGTCTATTTTAAGTAGTTAGTACATACAACAATAACCGACATAATGAATAGAATTTATTTACTCAAATATGTCTGTACACATTGTCATGTTTTTTTTTTATTTATCATAATTCATATACTGCTAACTGTAATTCAGCTATAAAAAAATAATATAATTAATAATTCCAGTTATGTTACATAAACATTTTTCTTTTCTCTTGAATTGAAATTTATTTTAGTTCATGAGGCTTTCATTTTTTCTTTTAAGTCATGCTGAATATAACTGTAACAAGCACATGAAGGAGCCAAAAATGTGTCAGATGTCAGAGCGCCCTGCCAGCGTCAGAATGCACCGGATGTTTGCAGACTTTTCAAGTCACCAAAACTACTTGGTTAAGGTTAGGGAAAGGTCATGGTTGATGTTAGAAAGCTAATGTAAATAAGAAACAACACACTGGTCTCACCTTGAAATGGATTCAAGCTCATGTTGACTGAGTGGTTGTCATGTTGACTGACCCATCTGCCACCCAACCCTGCCTCCTAATGTGGACTTTTTCACTCTTTGCACAAGCAATTACTTGTGTGTCCAATCCACATTCAACTACAGTGATGACCACAAAAGTAACTGAATAGATTACTGATCTCAAGTGAGTTTAAGTCTGAAGCTGGATTTCTGTTACATAAGGAAGTGAATGGAAACAGATGGGAACACATGGCAAAAACATTTTTTAAAAAGTACATTAAAATGAAATGGTTGGAAGTAAAATAAAGTATGCATGCAGTGTACTGAATGGGCTGAAACATCAAAAAAGCGCCATACAACTTAAAAAAAAAAAAAAAGTGTGTGTCACTGTAGACCAGGCCTGCTTGCAAGGTACACGATTGGCACAATGAGCGAAAATAGCACATTATTTTAGGGTGCAAGTTATGTAACCACTAATGATACTAACGACCTGAATAATTATCATTTTATTTCAGTGGGATCTTATTTCTGTTTCTCTGGTTCACTAGATTGAGGTCATCCGCCCCAAGGGAAAGTAGTCACTCTGAGAGAAAACTGAGGAAAAAATTATGTTTTGTAGGGATTTGACCAAGTTCTGTTCTACTTCTGCTTAAGTAGATTTGTCAAATGGCATTTATTTATTATTTAGTATTATTATTATTATTAATTTTTACTGGGGTAAATGTTCTCTCAGAGTGATCTGCCCTGATGAAACTTGATTATAGCTTCATTATAAATTGCACAGTATGTGCTGTGGTGCCTTCATTAACAGATTTAGTTGTGTTTACAGATCAGTGTGCTGCAGCAGTCCAGAGGTAAAGCCACAGGTATGGTTTACCTTGGTGAGATATCGCTGAAACCTATTTGCCATGGAAGAGGATTATAGGAGATTAAAATCACAGTTCAAAAGTGGAGATTTAAGGTTTATGTAAATTTGTCTTCATAATGCAGATTTTTCTTTGTTTTATTAATCTGATGCTGCACGGTAAACAAATAACTTCTAACATATGATGGTGATGAACTTTCATAGTGCTACACTGCAACTATATTTGTATACACTTTTACAAACACAACTCTCTCCATCTCTCTCTCACTTACACACACACACACACACACACACACACACACAGTACATAGTCCTTAATGTCACACACACATATAATCTCCATCCACAGACACAGAACGTCTCACACACAGAAAAACACCCACTCAGGCATGCGTGCTGAGCTAACGTCCTTGGCAACCCGGCCATTGCTTCATCTGTGTTTCTATGGAAACGCTGCCAAAACTTCAAAATGTACAAGGTGAGGTGAGTGATTTGGGAAAACAATTCTCTATCTTGATCTGTCACTGGCAATTTCATGTTCAAAAAATGTATTTATATTAAGATGATAAAGCAATAAGACAAGGTGTACTACAGTGATAATATCAAAGAAATAAAAATGAATAAAACAATTAGAAATAAATTCAATAATGCAGTATTATAAATGTGCAAAAGTAAGTTACTAAGAGAAAGAAAAAAAAAAAAAACTAACACTGATTTGTGTTGAGCAGCTTATTTGACATATAAAATAGAGATTTGTTCCTCCTCTCTCATCGTGTCTTTATCGATGACTGACCGGCTCAGATCTATGGACGCCCTGAGAGGCCGAGCAGTCACACTTTTTTATTTCCTCTGTTTTCCTGTGATAACAAGTTGAATTCATTTGTTTTCTGGAGATCTCCAGTTATTTATGTCGTTATCTTGAAATAACAAATGTTGTTTTCTCGAGATAATGACATAATTACCTCAAGATCTTGAGGAAACAGACTGATCGTCTATCAGAGCAGGAAACATCAGTCAGTGTGGCAAAGTCAGAGGAGCAGGAGGGTATTGATCACCTCGTCACACAGCTTTTCAATCACGGCTTGACACAGACGGAGAAAAGTCTCGAGGTAATTAGGGGAGACTGGGGTAAGTTGAGCCAAAGGGTAAGTTGAGCCACCCCCTGTTGCTAGGAAACGGTAAAAAACATTGATCATTTGACCAAATATTTAGGAGGAAGGCATCATTTCATGGAGTCTGTGAAGGTAAGAACCACATGGGTAAAGTGGTTAGACATTTATTTCCAAAAAAGCATTTTTTACTCTTGAAAGTGAATTCAATCTATCATCACTTTCATGAGAATTGTGTTAAGACCAAAACAGATCATTTTAAGTTTGTTTTATACATCAGTTGTGGTATCTATGAGCTACAACATGAGGTCATAAACCTAGCATAAAAGTGCACCATTTTAGCTGTGGGGACTAAAAAAGTCAAAATGGTAGCTCTGGGGTAAGATGAGCCATTTGGCCAGGGGTAAGTTGAGCCGGAGCCCCATACACTTAATAAGTGTATTTTGGCTGTAGCCTAAATGTCTTAAATATTAAATAAATATGAAATATTGAATGAATGAATGAATGAATAAAAAAAAATAAAATAATTATTTAATTTATTAATTAAAAATAAAAATAAAATAAATATTAATTACATATTAAGTGTATGGGGTAAGTGTATTTTGGTTCAATGTTCAAATATGTTATGTTCATATGTTCATAACTGACCTTACTGTCAGCAAGGACACCAAGAAACTAGTGTTCTAGTGTTTTCTTCCCAAAAACACAGCTGTTAATGTTCTCTTCCCAAGCGCACTTTAAGGCATGTTAAAACAGCTGTTTATTGTACCTGTTGAATTGTGTTTAATAAATAAAAATACACATGAATGTGAAGAAGTGACTGTTATTTAGGGAGGGAGAAGGTGAGGGAGGGGTGGGATGGAGGTGGGGAGGAAGGTGGAGGGGGAATAGGGATACGGCTCAACTTACCCCGCCCCTATGCTCAACTTACCCCATACACGGGGTAAGTTGTGCCACGAGACCACTTTTTTTGGAAATGCTATATTATGGAAACAGTTATGTTTACACTCATTCTGTTTGTTTGAAGAGATGCACAACATCCTGAAATATATGCAGATATGTTAGTTAGCGACAAAACTATGATTGCCTTGATGTAGTGATCCTAAATATGAAAAATGGCTCATCTTACCCCAGTCTCCCCTATGTCATTATCTAAAGTTTCGTTATCTTGACATCTCTCTTATTGCAGGAAAATGACATAAATAACCCGAGATCAGTAGAAAACAAATTAAGTTAACTAAATTTACTGAAATATGAATGTGTGGCCTCTTAGGGCTTCCGTACACTAATAATAATCTTTATTAACGATTACTTGAGGTAAGGAGGATGAAGCTTCCGTTGTTTTTTGCTTGTTTTCTTTGGGAAAGTTGACACATGGTGATTTTTTCCTCCGCTGCTGCTGCTGTCTTATAGCCTGCATTGAATCATATAGGAAGTGGCCATTAAACACCGTCCAAGAGCTCCCTCCAAAACAAATGCCTAAAAAAAATGCTGCTGCCATAGCATTTTTAAAAGTTGAAACAAGTTCAGTTTTTCAGAAAAACAGTCTGTAACCTCAACGGGTATTTTCTCTGCCGACCAATCACAATGAGAAGAGGAGGCTGCTACATGACGGCAGTGGTTTCCCAGACCAACATCCAAATAACATGGAGGAGAGGAGCAGCAGTGGTGGCCATTTTGGAAACTCAGGGCGGGAAACTCTCCCTGAGGAGTCCAGTCCGCTGTGTGTGTCATACAAACATTTATCATATCACAGATTTAAACTGAAAAACACAAACTGATGGCTCTTGTGGTAATCCTGAAGGATATCATTTAGCACTAGTTACCAGACTCTAGCCACGTTAGCTAGCTAGTCGCTTAACCAGTATATGGAAAGTCGTTTGAGCATATATTCAGATATCCTACTAGTTAACTTTTTTTGCACTCACTAGTGACACTAGTGAGTGCTACTAGTGACACTAGTGAGGCCAAAAATCACACTAGTGTCACTAGTGATGCCTAAAATATTTACTAGTGTCACTAGTGAATGCCAAAATACTAACTAGTGTCACTAGCAAGGCCTATAATTGTTACTAGTGACACTAGTGAGCCCCCCCAAAAAAATCACTCGTAGTACTAGTTGGCTAATTTTTTTTCCACTAGTGTCACTATGGGTCAAAAATCCTCACTAGTGCCACTAGTTAGGGCAAAAATAACCACTAGTAGCACTAGTTGCATCATTTAGATCTTACTAGTGTCACTAGTCACACTAGTTGACCAAAAGGAGGCTTCCTATTGGCTCCCAAAACAATCAATCAACCCAGCCAAAATTAACCCTCTAAAGCCTGGTGAGATTTCACTGCTGTTTTCCAGTAGCTTCTTGCTTATTTACCATGTAGAATAAAGCATAAAATTGTGTGTAATTTCAGGAGAATTATTTTTTTCTGTTAACAGTGAATCAAAAGGTACTATAGTAAAAGTGAAAGTCCTCCATATCGGTAAAAGTAGAAAAGTATTTGACACTGAGGGCTCTAGTTTCCCGGCGCAGCGGGGGTGGCGCAGTGAGGCGAACCCCGTGCAGAGCTAGTTTCGACCGGCGAAACGGCAGAGGCGGCCAGTTTCCGAGTTTCGCAGGCGGAGGTTCGCCGAGATGGCAGTGGCGGCGCAGCGGGGGGAGGTGCCGACAGATTCGGCTTGGCGCAGTGACAGTTTCGTGCCAAAAGGCTTCGCCGAGGTGCGCCAAAAGCTTGCCATCTGAAACCACGTCTACTTTCAGCGCAAGGCGGAGCGGGGCTGGCGCAGTGGAAGTTTGGCTGACAGGCGCACATCACCAAAACCTCACAATCAGCACAAACGGTGCCGATCTGACATCAGCTGTGACGGGACAGTTGATATGGAGATATATGTATGTGCTGATTGTGATCGTAGCATTGAATAGTGTTTTTTTCGGTATTTATTGCATCGTTCATGTGTCTGACATTCCGGAAGCCTGCCTGTGAGGTTTTGGTGACGTGTCCGCACTGCTCGCCGGTCTCCGCTCCGCGCGGGTCTCCTGAGCTCCGCTCCGCCTGCGGCAACAGACCTCCATGTCAGCTGTGTAAACTTTCATTACGCCTTCACGCAGCGCATTTTAAAGGCAAGGACAGGGGCTCATTTGATTGGTTACATGTGAATCGGCTGTGTCAAACCCACTCCATGCCTTCTCTCCTCCCCTCCGCCGGTAGGAGGGATGGCGGAGTACTTGCGCCACCAAGAACGGCGTGCCAAACTTGGAAAATCTGCCTGGCCACACCCAGTTGGCGAAGCGCATCTGCGCTACGCCCCCGCCTCGCCAGGTCTGCGAAACTAGAGCCCTTTATGTATTTAGGTATCAAAAGTAAAAGTTCACATTTTCCATGACGTTGTTGTATTTCAGCGCTGGTGAGCACTCAGTCCTCGATCCGTTAACCTCTAAAGGTTATGTTAAACTGGCATATGCTCCAGTTATACTGGCTTTTATTACCAACTCTTCAAGTGGACATGCTTCACATTTGAAAGGACATCATCTTCATCCATTTTTGGCATGCCTTCTATGCAAACTATTTTCTTCTGAAGTAACTAGTAACTCGTGAGCTCAGATGAATGAAATGGAGTGAAAATTACAGGTTTCCACCACTGTTCAATACTACAACTGTTCTAATTGCATATAGCCTTGGACACAATATATAGCCGTGAAATAGACATGGCCTCAAACATGGGACGGGGAGTCATTCATCCGGGTTTTTGTTACGGGACAGGATTTTTTTCCTTTTTTGTTTTGTTGATTATGACAGGACAGGAGTGTTTTTGTGGGAGCAGGACGGGACAAGAGTGAAAATCCACTCCCTCACCCTCTTTTCAGAGAACAGGCACGTTTTGAACGGCACCGCACTCGTGGGAACTGTAAATTAATTTAGTATAAGTTCTTGCAAATTTTCCCGTTTTCTTTTTTTTTTTTTTTTTTTTTTTTTACAGGCAATACAGCTATAAGAATTTGTGACTGCAAGTATTTTAGCTTATTTTCACATTTTGGACAACGCAATTAATATTTTCCTCATTAATAAGGGTTATTTCGCCCTCAGCGCAACCTATACGCTATTAATCAGAATTAATTAAGAATGAGTTAATTTTTATCACCTGGCCCGCCTGATGATACTGTCTATCCTGCTGTTATTTATGTCATTGCTTGCTTGGAATTTGCAGATTCAACCAAGAATCTAATCCTTCAACTGACTTTTGTATGGGATCAAACATCATTAGATAAACGTCTGGTTTTAATGGGCTTCTCTTTGGGATACAGCTCATTTGCACACACAAACACACACACTCACGATAGATGGTGGTGGAGACACTGCTGTCGACAAAGGTTCTGATATTAATAACGGAGTATGTAACTACAGAACGAAAAAAAAGAAACTTTGCTTCCTCCATGTTGCTGTAAATATATCATTTATTCTAAATGTTTATTTTTTTCATTTATTATTTTGATGTTTTCTCTTCCATAATCTGTTTTGATCTGGAGAATCAATGTACTGTGCCTTAGTATTTCTTATTTGTTTATGATAATGTAATTAGCAAAAAATTATATCAACCACAGCTAGAACGGGAGAGCTTCCACTCAATAAATGTGGATTTATTGTTGGATTGTAGCTGTTTTATTTTGAAATAGACTTCTATATGGCCTGAATAATATCCTAATAAATTAATATTTAATCAAACTCTCAGTTTTAGTCATGGCAAACTGCTAAAATAACTGTTATACCCTAAAAAATACTGCAAAATACTTCAAAACAGCTCATCACAATTCAGAGAGGCACTTGAAGGCCCCACAACACACAGACCAATCAAATTCATTGCCCTGCCTGCTTCATTTACATGTAGTACACTAGTGCTACTAGTGCCACTAGTGCCACTAGTAAGCCCCCAGAATCTCCACTAGTAACACTTGTGTTGGCATTTTGCCCTTACTAGTGTCACTAGTAAGGCCAAAAATCTCCACTAGTGACACTAGTTTGATCATTGTGACTTTACTAGTGTCACTAGTGAGGTTTGAAGTCTTTACTAGTAGGATATCTGAATATATACTCAAAAGGCTTGCCACTATGGAAAGCCCTTTGAGCATATATTCAGATATCCTACTAGTTAACTTTTTTTGCACTCACTAGTGACACTAGTCACACTAGTAAGACAAAGAGAGACTTCCTATTGGCTCCCAAAGTCATCTCTCCACCCAGCCAAAATTAACCCCCTAAAGCCTGGTGAGATTTCACTGCTGTTTTCCAGTAGCTTCTTGCTTATTTTCCATGCAGAATAAAGCATAAAAATGTCTGTAATTTCAGAATTCTTTTTTTTTTTTTTTTTAAATCAAAAGGTTTTCATTTTGTGCAAATTTGCTGCTTTTTCTTTCTTTTTTCCCTTTTAAAGTGAGATTTTCTAAAGCTCCATTGCTTTTTGTTGACTTCCTTTCAACATGCAGTAGCACAAACTATATTGTGTTAGCTATATCAAAAGTGATTGTGTTATTATTATTATTTCATCTTATAAAACAGGTGCTTCTCATCCTTAAATGTGATTGGCTGAGCCATGTTAATTATTTTGTTGTTTTATTATTACCAAGAAATTGTTGATTGTTTTCTTGTTTTCATTTTTGTGTGTTTATTGGGCTATATGTAGGGTAAACATTTTATAAAAGCAATAAGCCTCTTGAAGCAGTTCTAAGGCATGATGTGCAGTGGAGTGCCTTAGCTGTTGTAAAATCACTGCTTCTTGGGGCTTAGCTACTGCTTAAACAAGTACAGTTGTCTCTCCATTCATTTATCGCTGTTCTTTCATTGTGTTATTGGTTCAAAGACGGCAGGGCTATCGCCAACTATCTGGTGCCCACAGTTGTTTTATTCTAGGAATATTATTGTTATAATATTATTGCAGAAATAAAGAAAGTAAAAAGGCGTTTGTGTCTAGTATTGTAAAAAGAGACACTTCACCAGCCACATTTTGAATAAACTTGGGCTGTAGGTTGCCAACCTGACCGCTTTAGTGTATATTTGGTGATACTAATAACGCCAGTCAACATTAGATTGAACATAACATGAACACCGCATGCATTCAACCTGGGCCCTATTTCAGAACAAAAAGCCATCAGCGCAGATGACAGATGAGTTGTCGTGGGAAAAAAATGTAGAGCCAACAGGTAATGTGAAGTGACGTTAGGCTAATGTGATGCGTTAATGTGTCAAATATACATATAATATAGAAACATTTCTATATATCAGGAATGTTTATGTAGGCTCTTTTCATTTGATTAGCCTGCCTATATCGTCTTATTCAGGTGTAATCTGATGGGGCCAAAACGCACATGGCAGCAACTGCAAATCAAACATAAAAATAGGCCTATTGTACAGACTGGTAAGACACCTTTGTTCAGACATTTTTGTTCTTTATTTTAAAGATACCTTAGATAATAAGGAAGGCTATTTTTTGATGCTGTTGAATTGCTGCCGCCTTGCTAATACGCTACAGGTGCGCCCTCCTGTGCGTCAAGAGCAAACAGTTTTGATCGCAGGAAAAAAAATGTCATTTTTGAAAGGTCAAACGCCAACAAATATAGATTGAAACAGATTTTTCGTTAGATAAAAATACGTTATGAATTTTAAAAATTATTACATTTATTTTGAAGTTTGCAGACAAAGATGTAGTGTGTCCATGGTAAACGTGGCTGGCTGAACAGGGACTAGAATTTAAGTCTGTTGCTAGGTCGCCGACCTACCTGCTGGAAAAGTAAACTTAGTTGCAGTCTAAACTAAATTAATGGAAGTCTTACTTAACCATTCTGTCACTGTGGTGCTGATAATTCCGATGAAGCACGCCCTCTCCTCCTGTAATACTGCTTAATTAGCGTTCCATATTGTTTAAGTTCAACAGTGAATCGGTGGAAGCAGATTTTGGAGCTAGACCATTTGGATTTGTGGATGTGGAATTTACCAAGGATAATAATTAATTTAATTATTTTATTTTAAGGTCCTGGACTCAATGATGTGTAGCCTAGTATTAGATATATGTGGACGGAGAGGATTGTTAAGGTAAAATGTAGACTGTGTGGTGTAATCCTCCGGGAACGACAAAAGATCCTAACGGGATCTAAGCAGCCTCTCTTGACGCCACTTCATTCACAAAAAGACACGCCATGTCTCTCCTTCCTGCTACACGCTCAGCGGGCGATTAACCTCAGGCTATTAGATGAAGCGAACCTGCCCGCCAGCAGGTTTGCTTCACAGAGCATGTTGCCATAGCAATGACTGTTACTGAACTGGCTTTGTGAAACGGAAAACTTGGAGTTTCCCTCATGTCAGGCTTAACATACATATTTTAACTAATCCCGCTTTCTGAAATAGGGCCCTGAACTTCGCTATATGCCTTGAGCGCGCAATTGGTGCGTTCTGTAACCCGGCCTTTCAATACAGGAAATCCCCACGCCGGGAGTGGCCAAATAAGGCGATCTGCGTCAGTAGCTGGGTTTCCATCCACCTATTTTTATTCGCATTTTCAGAAATTGTGAAAAAAAACTTGGATGGAAACGCCAGAAATTTGAAAACGGCCGAAAATTCGCAAAAAAGTTTTTACGCTCGGAGAGGGTGGATTTCTCAGCATATCGAAAAAAGAAAATGCGACTTTTTGCTGTGGAAACAGGTTTTGCGAATAAACGATGATTGGACAGGATACCACGTCAAACTTCTACGCTATAGTCTTATTATTAGTTATTATTATTATTATTAGTCTCTTATTCCTTATTTAGGATGGGTCGGTACGAAGTTAGCGCTGCCAAAATAGTAACCAGACTTCTCCCAAGAGCCGACAAGTTCAGCAGGAATCTGTCCCTGATCAGCTGTTGAGTGTCAGCTGAGTGTTTGTTGTTGTTCAGTGGACACAGATGCTATCTTATGGCGTCATCTGTTTAGTTTTTCTCAAAACAAGGTTGATTTCATGTCGACTTTCTACAGGAGTAGATATCCTTGTTTTACATTCTCATAGCTCGCGGTCAGTTTACCCTCAATGGTTAAGACATTATGGCTGATAATTACAGTCAGGGACGGTTTTTGCTATGGGCAATGTGGGCAACCGCCCAGGGCGCAATCTACTTGGGGGCGCACAAGCGCCGTCCAAAAAAAAAAAAAAAAAGTGCGTCCGCAAAAAAAAAACGTTTCTAGACTAATATCGCTCATTTCCATGTCAAGTTGGTGCAGTGGGCGCTAAGGCGCCCCTACTATCATGTCAACTTGCTGCTGAGAGTCATGTATACAGGTCGTGTGTGTCAGAAGAAAAGGCAAGGGGGAGGGGGGCGCGGGGGATCAACTTGCGACTGCAGAGGCTGTGCGCAGGTTGTGAGTCTCAGGAAAAGCAAAGGGGAGGGGGGCGGGGGATAGACTAACCTCTGATATGAAAGATCCCAGGCCAAACAACACAAACTGCTGCTTCCAAATAAATTGTATTTCATTCATAAAATTAATATAGACCCCTTATAGCTACATGTAATTTATTGGGTTATGTGAAAATGCCAAACAACAACAACAACAACAACAAAAAGTCAATGGAGTATCATGGACAAAAGGCCAAAAAAAACATCAGGTGCCCAGTTCAGAAAGAGAAGGAGAGAAGAAGAGGAGAAACGTTCAAAAGATAAAGGTATGCAAGTCTCTATGCGTGACGTTAATTGTGCATGTAATGAAACAGTAGCCTATACCCTATTTATTAGCCTCTTGCTAATATGTTGCCACTTAGCCACAAGTTTTTTTTTTTTTTGGTTTTTAGTTTTGCTGAACTAGCAACTATTAGAATTTTAGGCATCATGTCATGGAATTAATTTCACCCATAGGCTAGTTTGTGTTTGCAACACAACAAGTGCAAGTTCACATTGGCCTGTTAGTCTGTGGATTTGGTAAACAATACATCCTGACTGTGGAATTTTTTTTTTTTTTTGCTATACGTGGGTCTATGGTAACCTAAATAACTTCCTATACACTGACATGACATTTTCTAAGCTATATGTGATATAGCTTTATGAGTAATTTCTAGTGTGTTTTTCTTAGTTAATAGGATGTTAACAAATGATAGGCCTGATGTGGTGGGGGTGGGGGGTGCGGGACGGTTCGCCCAGGGCGCAAAACTAGCCAGGACCGCCTCTGATTACAGTCCTAGTTATTGCCGAATATCGTTGGGATTTCACTTCCGGAACTTCACTGCCCAGGTTCATTGATTCCACCTGTTTAGGTCTCTGTCTCCTTAATTAATTAATTTATTTACTCTTAAAGGTATATTGGTAAAGCATGTCTAAAAACTTGTAATCTAATAGGCTAGAGGAAGCTTAATTGCTCATTAAAGTTTCCGTATTAATTATCATTAGGCTACTGCCACACACACGTGCAGTTTGTTGTTTCATTTGTCATTTTAAATCACAGTCACTGACATAAATGGCATGAGGAAAACAGCTGCTTGTTGGTCAGAAGATCTGAGTTGACGACAATTCATAAAATGACTAACTGTGATTTGTAAAGGGAAAATCCATGCAGGTCCTCACACTGGCTATCCAGTTGCATCACAAGGTATATATTCATTTAAAGGCTGTGATTTCAGCTGCGCCTTACAGCCTAATCTCTCTATTTGATTAGTTTAAGGCCTACTTGTGTCTGGGAAAACAACAAATGTGGAATAATTAAAATGTGTGGTAGAGGAAAGTATATAGCAAACCAAGTGTTTACATGGTAACCTGCTTCTAAACAACATGATGTGTCAATTAAATCAGCATATTATTTGATTTCCCTTTATTGTTATATTTCCTTATAGGAAGACGAGGGAGACCTGCCCTTGATGTCACAAGGGAGCAAATTGAGCTGCTCCTGAGTCAAGACTTCACGGTGAGAGCCATAGGAAGGATGCTGGGCTGTTCAACCTCATATCTCCACATCTCTTTTCAGATTTCAGCAAGAGGAAAATTCACTTGCATTAGTGATGCTGCCCCTAGAGGAGCACGTCAGGAGACTCCACAACCAGTTTCCAAGAGCAGGCTCAGAGGTAACCATGTTAGGCCACAACATATTGCCTTATAGTTTTTATGTATCTTTTTTTTTCTTTCCTAACAAACATACCTTAGTTCTAAATTAAGAACTCCTTTCAGATAATGAGGGCGTATCTGCGTGCTGAAGGGGTTGTCGTACCGAGAAGAAGAGTCAGACATACCCTGAACCGCATTGATCCATCTGCTGCTGCTCATAGATGGAGCCAGACTGTGGCCAGAAGAACTTATTACGTGCCATATCCCAACAGTCTGTGGCACATAGATGGCCATATGCGTGTCATTAGGTAATCAGGGTTCAGCTCTTGGATTTTTATGTAGGCTACTGGAGGAAATATTATTGTAGTGTAGTATAAAGAAAAAAAATAAAGACAGCGATACACATACATTACAATCACAACCATTGTTGTAATGAAGTAATTCACTCAATTGTATTTTAAATGTTTTACAGGTGGGGGTTTGTGACGCATGCTGGTATCGATGGGTACTCCAGACTAATTACATACATCAAGTCCAACAACACAGCTTTGACAGTCTTGACTTGCTTTGTTGGAGCCACCTGTCAGTTTGGATTACCATCCAGAGTCAGGTCTGACCACGGCGGGGAGAACACTCTGGTTGCTCTTTTAATGAACCTTCTGCAGGGACAAGGACAGGCGAGGCACATCACAGGCCCATCGGTACACAACCAGCGTATTGAGCGCCTTTGGAGAGACGTTTTCCTGCAGGTGGTGCACTACTTCTACACACTTTTCTATTCATTTGAAGATGAACAAATACTGAACCCTGAAGATGTCACAAAAAATGGCACTGCAAGTGGTTTATAAGCCTGAAATCCAAAAACGACTAGATTTATTCAGACATGCTTGGAACAACCACAAAATCAGATCTGCTAACAACCGTACACCAACACAAATGTGGATGGAGGGCATGCTGGCCAACAGTGAGCAGGAGTCAACAGCCATCAACAACGTCTTTGGAGAAGACCCTTACAGCCAAGAAAATCTGGAAACCGGCTTGGCAAGACACGGCGTACGGCTTACCCAGTTACAAGTGGACAATGAAGACCTTGAACGAGCAGTGATTGTGTCCCAACCGCTCATTAACCTGAACTCTGAACAGCAGCAACAGATCCAAAATGCAATGGCTGGAATTACAGACTTAAAGGAAAGGTATCTGGTGTGTGCAAGAGAGATTGAACACCTTTTTCAAAGAACATGATATGCTTAACATGCAAACACCACTGCAGTCAAACCAAACACACACAACACTTCTGACATTACATTCTGACAGTGCTAACTGACTGTGTCTGCTAATCACATCTTATGGGACTGCTTTGGTTGACCTCCCTGACCTGGACTACACTTTTCCAAATCCCAAAGAGTCTTTTATGGACTGTAAAAGCATCAAATGCAGTTCGTTCTCTTGTGTGACGCCTCTCGGCAGGTACAAGCACATGCTGCAGGTTGATGCGTAGGGTAAATGACGCTGGCCTGACTCCTGTTCGTAGAAGTCAATGGAGGGCTTCCCCTTGAAGCCCAGGGCAGGAACTTCATCTGCTCCGGTGATGAAAACCAGAAGGTCTTCGAACCTCAGCTCAGTCGTTTTGTCTGTCAGTGAGGAAACAGTATGTCAAAATGTGATCTGCAGTCATTTCTAAAATCAAACATCCAACTTCACTACATGGGGACTATATGCATTTCAAGTGAACCATTTAGAAAAAACATTAGGACATGTAGACATGACTGGTTCTAGAGTACACTTTTGAGCCAAAAGGTGCATCTGATGACAACCGAATTTTTATGTGCCTTACATTGGCATAACATAATTTGCATTCTCCTAAAATGGTAAAACATTCCACAGTAACACTTTGAGTACGTACCATCTGCCATCTGTCAGAGTACATTTAAACAGGACCTTTTTGTTTGTGTAATGCATAATTGAACTGTGAGGATTTCATAATTAGTGCTCCAGAATGTTCTTAAACATACCTTCGATCATGTTAAGAACCAACTCCCAGCTGTAGATTGTGTCCTCCTCTGCCTCGCGATGGTTGGTTCCTCTGCTGCTGTAACAGAAGGTGAAGATGGCCTTGAAGGCTGCCTTTGACAGAGGTGCATGCATGTTGGTGAACAGAGGCAGGAAGGCGATCCAGTTGGTCTTGACCAGGTCCCACAGCTTCCCAAACTCATTGATTCCATCTGTGAATTGGTTTATCATCCTGGCCATTCTATAAACCAAGAGAGATAAAACATATTACTGTGCAGAAGTTTGGAGTCACTGATATTTGTTTATTCATTTTTGGAAAGACTGAATAACTGGATCAAAAACGATAATGTTACATATTACTATTTACAGCAGGAAATCACTGATTCTTAATTAAAATTACATTGGAGAATAAAAATATCAATCTCTGACTCTGTTCCAAGCCAAAATAAATCAAGCATTTCTCAGTGAATCCAAACTTCTATATGCTAAACACAGACTCAGTTTGATATATTTCATATTTCGATAATTCTGTACAATGTAGCAGCACAGTAAATTAATGTTTTCCTATTGACACTGATTTGTAGCAGTTACAGCTGTAAAGCTTATTTCATTTGTTTGTGTGTTTACCTGAGAAAGATGTAGTGCTTCACCCAGGGATGCAAACAGCAAGAGCTCAAAAAAGAGAGAACTTCGCTCCCGTCCAATCATTACCTTCGGATGCCGTGACTGTCACCGTTATAATGTAAGGGGTTTCCTTTAAAAAAGTAGGCTACTATAACAAAGTCTGTGATACAACAGAATATTAATAACAAACGTGAAGTCTGTGCACCACTAATAGTATACCTGCATTGTGCATATGTGTCACCAATCACCGGACAAAAATTAGGCATACTTTGTTATTTCACCTGGGTGAGATAGCGCCGCTTTTATCAATGAACTTAGCTCATAACCTGGTCGGGACCAGGTTATGAGCTAAGCATAAGTTACCATGGTGATCTAGCCGGGTTAAAAGAGAGCCACCTTTGTGATACAGGAAAGCCTGGCTTTAGACTCAACATACCCGCTAACCCACTAAACCTGCTTCGTAGTACACCCCTCTGGTGCCACAGCATCACAGCTTTGCTCGGATCAAACTCACTGATGTCTGGGGAGCAGAGTTGGACCATCAGGAGATCTGACACTGTCCCGGTGTTGCGTGGTGTCCTTCTGAGCTGGCTAGGCTAACTCACAACATGTGACGCGACGTCAGGGGAGCACAACTCCCCATAGCCGACTGGCTATGGGGGAGCTACTGAAGTGCGACACAAAAACATCCCCGGTCAAGCGCTAACGTTAGCTACCGTACGAATATAAAGTCACCTCTTGCACAATTTATTGCATGACTTAATATTTACAAATATTTACCCGCCCCGTGGCAGGTAGACCTCCAAAATTAACTCGCCAAGGGAATTTTAGGCGCATGTGGCGAGTGGTGACCACTAGTTTACAGCACTGCCTACATGCCAGCCTCCAATAGTGGCAGTGGAAAAGTGCCACAAGGGGGCGACATGTACTTGACATCTATCAAGATACAGGAAACACTGCAGGATCATTCATTGCACTGTACAAAAGATAATATATCAGTAATTGGTGGATCTTTCTTTTAGTTTGAACAGCATGGCAATGTATTTAACAAGAAAATCTATATGTTAGACTTAAAATATAAGTTTTTCTAGTTTAAGACATCGGAGAGGCTTACCCAATCAATAAGAGACATAAGGTTAAGTAATAACTTGTTTAATTGTGTCATCAAATGTACATAAAATCAAATTTAACAATTAAAGCTGCAAGCAGCGTTGGGGGGCCCTCGCACCGGTGCCGGTGTGCCACGATGTTTGTGTCATTGAAGCGCAGACAATTCATCCATTTTTCCCATTTGTAAGGGTATTTTTCTGTGCTTTCAGTTGGAAAGAGTTTTGGGCTTTTATTTTGAAAAGCCTAGGATGTCCTAGTGTGTGAGTGACATGAGTACTGCGCTAATACATGAGTACTGGTAGCTGTGTCATGATCACACCAAAATGCAGGCAGACAGAGAAATCCACATTCAATCCAATGGAGTAATCGATAAAAACCCACACCCGTTTGAGGTAATGCTGCTCGGACATCCTTTGAGTTACAGACGCCATTCGAAGTTTAAACGAGACACAAGACTCGGCTCTATAATTCTTGTATTTACACGATTTTGCTATCTTTTACCGTTTTTGAATTATGGCAGTTTTAGTTTGACTGTTTTCTCTGCTCCCGCTGACGGTTTATAATGGGTGTGTATTGCGGAACTGTCCGTTGCCTAGAGTGAGTCACATGAGCGGGCAGAGTGCAGAGGAGAGGACACCAGGGTCCAAAATGTTGGAAAAGTCTTCACAGCGGCCACAAACTTGTTCCAATTTAAAAATTAATTTCATATTTTTGTAGGAATTTTCGTCCTCTTTCGTGTGGCATAATTTTCAAAGCCGTGCGACGTTTACTGTAGACGCCAGGGGCCTCATTAGCGCCAAGTGTGCGCCTCTTCACGCCAAACTCCATGGAAAAAATGGCGTTTTTGTTGCAGCAACGCCGACTTTGAGGGCTTTTAATTTAAAAACTAAGGCCGGAATGACGAAATCCCGAACAACTTTTGTTCAGCACTGTATCCTCTGTCGTGTATTAGCTTTTTGAGCCGCCACGATTTACGGCCTCGGAGGAGATAATTTTTGAACGACACGAAATTTCGGGCGTGACTCTTACTTTGAAGGGCAAATTGCGGACTTCCTGTTGGTTTTAGGTGGGGGGGGCAAGTGCGTGAAATCTCGGCCTTGATGAGACCTACGTTTCGGCGCTGGTTTGGTCTTTCTATCACTTTCCTGTGGGCCGCAGCGCCCAATTTAGTGTGCCTAGGTGGCGCTAGCGAGCCCATTTTTGCACTTTGGGGGTGCGTTTTTCCATTTTATTGAATTTTTCACCAGACCGGACGTGCGTGCCGAATTTGGTGAGTTTTTGAACATGTTTAGGGGGTCAAATTAAGCGTCAAAGACACGTAATTCCAGCAAAAACAAAACCAACACCAGCAGATGGCGCCCTTAGCATGTCCTAGTGTGTGACTGACTTGAGTACTGGCAGCTGCTGCATGATCACACCAAAATGCAGGCAGAGAGAAATCCTCATTCAATCCAGTGGAGAAATCCAGAAAACCCACCCCTGTTTGAGGTGTCACAGCTCGGTCACCGTTTGAGTTACAGACTTGTTTCAAAGTTTAAACGAGTCACGAGACTCAGATCTATAAATCTCCCATTTACATGATTTTGCTATCTTTTACCGTTTTTGAGTTATGGCAGTTTTAGTTTGAGAGTGTTTTCTGCTCCCTCTGAGCTCTTACAATGGGTGTGTATTGCGCATTCCTGAGGCAGCTAGAGTGAGTCACATGTCCAGGCAGAGTGCAGAGCAGAGCACACCAGAGTCAAAAATGTTTGAAAACTCTTCACAGCTCCCACAAACTTGGTCCAATCCACATCAAAACTACATATTTTTGTAGGAATTTTTGTCCTCTTTCCATCTGCATAGTTTTCAAAGCCGTCAGACTTTTACTTTAGACTCCAGGGGCTTAATTAGTGCCAAAAGTCAGTCTCTTCCCACCAAAGTCCATGGAAAAAACCGAAGTGTTGGTTTTGGCCACTCCGACTTTGAGGGCTTATAAAATCCAAACGAATCGAGTAATGACGGAGTTTTTAGCAACTTTTGTTCAGCACTGTGTCCTCTGTCATCTGTTAAATTTTCAAGCCGCTGACACTTACGGCCTGGGAGGAGATAGATTTTGTTCAAAGCGGAATTTTGGGCGAGAACGTGATGTTCAAACGCAAATTGCGGACTTCCTGTTGATTTTAGGTGGGGGGTGTCAGCGCGTGAATTGTAGGGCTTGATGAGACCTACATTTCGGCCGTGGTTTGGTCTTTCTAGCGCATTCCTGTGGGCCACAGCGGCTGTCTTTGTGTGCCTAGGTGGCGCTACGGAGTCCATTTCTGCACTTAGGGGGTCCGTTTGTCCATTTTATCAAATTTTTCGCCAGACCTGGCCTGCATGCCGAATTTGGTGAGTTTTGGAGCATGTTTAGGGGGTCAAATTAAGGCCGAATGACACGTAAGAATAATAATAAAAAATAATTCAGCGCGCTCCATGAAATCTCACTCCAAGGTTTTTTTTTTGTTTTTTTTTTTAAGTTGACAGCTCTGGTAAGCTATAACCAAAATAACTTGGACCATTTTATGCTGTGTGTGCGTTTCATTCGTTGTTTATAAAACGGGTGCTTCCCATCGTCAAATGTGTCTAGCTGCGCCGCGTTCCATGCCATTGTAAAATCAGTGTAACCCACTGGCAGACCGCACCACAAAATATCCCTAAATGTCAGACCTTGTTCTATCATTATTAAAATCTCAATTCAACTCCAAATTCAATCCAATGGAAAAATCGATCAAACCCACACCTGTTTGACCTTACACTGCTCAGTCATCCTTTGAGGTACACTTGATCAGATAGATAGATAGATAGATAGATAGATAGATAGATAGATAGATAGATAGATGGCCGCAGTGTGAAGTGTGGGTGGAGAGGAATCGGGGTTGTTGCATGGTGTATTACTGCTCTGTGGTGGAGCTCAGTGGGGTTAGGTGTGCGATGGCTGGTGATCTTGGCTACTGTGTGTGTGATTTTTACCAGCTGTTCATGTTAGTGTTGGACAGCATGAGCAGGGTGAACAGTACAGGAGGATGGATTGAATGATGCTGGTATACAGTAGTGACAAAAAAATGTGTTTTATTGTACTCCACAATCCAGCTGATGGCCGATCAAGTTTCAGCCTGTATGCTCATTTGCACATGTGTGCATGCCTGACTGGCAATTCACCAAAACACATTAGCACAACCAACCCCCACAATGCTCATTAGCACACCTATACAGCTGGGTTAGTTTAAGAAAACAAAAGAAGGTTCTTGAAAGCCCCACCAGCAATCACTCAGAAAAAAGACTGTTTAAAATGAATTACAAATCATTTAAACACTGCAGATCTGCTCAAAGTAACCCTGCAGAACCTTGTCATACTTTTGGATTCATGTCACCTCTGTTCCTTCAACAGTAGACCTACATTACAAAACAAGCGCTTAAATATCATCCTGATAGTCACCTTGATGCCCAAAGACATCACACAATTTTTTTTTACTGTGCATGTTTTTTAAAACCACTACTGAACTCGGCCTTTTTAAATCAAAGCTGAAGACCTATCTTTTTAAATTGGCATTTTAATTATAAGTAGCATAGCTTTTTTTTAGATTCACTCATTGTTCCTTTTCTGCTCCTTTTTGTGCACTTCTGGCAGGCTCAAGTTATCCTGCAGCACTATAGCACTTTCCCCTTGATTGTTTTTATACTGTTTTTCTTACGTATTGTTTCTATGTATTATGTATTGTTTTTCATGTATTGCTTTTATGAACTGTTTTTATGACTTAGTTGTAAAGCACTTTGGGTACCTTTTGGTTATTGTAAAGGGCTATGTGCGTGTGACATGAGAACTGGCAGCTGAGTCATGGTGTGACCACAATGTAGGCAGACAGACAAAGCCTCATTCAATCCAATGGAGAAATGGAGAAAACCCACCCCTGTTTGAGGTGGCACAGCTCGGTCACCGTTTGAGCGACAGCCTTCATTTTAACTTTAAATGTGTCACAAGACCTCGATCTACAAATCTCGTATTTACAAGTTTTTACCATCTTGTGCTGTTTCGGAGCGACGGCAGTGTAAGTTTGAGAGTGTTTTCTGCTCGCTCTGAGGCTTTCCCATGGGTGTGTATTGGCATTCCTGCAGGCAGCTAGAGCGTGTCACATGTCCAGACAGAGAGCAGAGCAGAGCACACCAAAGCCCCAAGGTGTTAAACAAGTCTGCGCAGCGGCCAGAAACTTGGTCACAGTAACACCAAAATGACATACTTTTGTAGGAATTTTCGTCCTCTTTCCATCTGCGCAGGTTTGGAAGCAGGCAGACTTTTAGTTTAGACTCCAGAGGCTTAATTAGTGCCAGGTGCCTGCCAAGTTTCTGCCTCTTCACACCAGAGTCCATAGGAAAAAATGAGGTTGTGGTTTTGGCCACTCCGACTTTGAGGGCTTATAAAATCCAAACGAATTGAGTAATGACGGAGTTTTTAGCAACTTTTGTTGAGCACTGTGTCCTCTGTCTTCTATCCAATTTTCAAGCCGCTGCCATTTACGCCCTGGGAGGAGATAGATTTTGTGCAAAGCGGAATTTTGGCGAGAACGTGAACATTCCAACGCAAATTGCGGACTTCCTGTTGGTTTTAGGTGGGGGGCCAGAGCACGAAAGTTGTCGGGCTTGATGAGTTCTACATTTCGGCATTGGTTTGGTCTTTCTATCACATTCCTGTGGGCCGCAGCGGCTGCCTCCGTGTCCCTAGGTGGCGCTACCGAGCCCATTTTTGCACCTTGGGGGTCTGTTTGTCCATTTTATCAAATTTTTCGCCAGACCTGGCCTGCGTGCCGAATTTGGTGAGTTTTTGAGCATGTTTAGGGGGTCAAATTAAGCCTCAAAGAGACGTATAAATAATAAGAAGAAAGAAACCTTACAAATACAATAGGGCTTCGCGCTGTTCCAGCGCTCGGGCCCTAAATATTCCAATTAATAGTGACTCAGCATCAGTACTTTTTCTTCTTGGCTTTCCCTTGGAGGATTTCTAGGGCCTTGCGTCTTGCAGCATTTCGTTGCTTAGCTGCATGTTTCAGGCGTGCTTCCTTCTCCTCTTCCTGTGCATTCCTCTTGCTTTGTTGTGCACTTGTCCATGATTTTTTGCAGCCATACTCCACCTGGCAATTCAATTCAAATGGCTTTACTGACATAACAAGGCTATGTCAAAGAACAAGGTAGCAACATAACATCAAGTAATAAAACCAGGCATAATAGCAAAAGATGTTCATAATAATGATCATTACATGTGGTATTTGTGTACAGAGTGATTGTGTGTGTGTTTGTGTGTGTGTGTGTGTAGGTTCAGTGTCTACTTCACCTGTCTCCTTCTTCTCTCCAACAACCTTTCTGCTCTCTGTGCTTTATCCCTTCCTCCAGCAGCCCTCATGTTCTGGCACAGTTTTCTGTCAACAGGTCCAAACTTCTCATCTTCTCTCTTGAACATAATAGTAGCAGTCACCCCCCTAGACTTCATGAAGTACTTTGCTGTCTGGATGGCATTGAATGTGGAAATGTTCATATTTGAGCTTTTAGAGGTAATGATGTCCCCCATAAGGTTAAAGGATGACTCCGCCATGGGCCCATGGAAGATTGACACTGCACCTCTGATAACCCCAATGAGGGCTGGACATTTTCCTGTGCTCATAACATAGGCCCACCACAAGACCATGTTGTCCCCCTCTTGGTACTGGGCCAGTGTTGCGTCGACACTGTAGCGGATGATTTCCTGGGTGATGTCACTCTCCTGAGGAACTAGGTGTTTCATGATGCCAGCCAGCTTCCTCAGTTGGGCCCCTGCCTCCGAATGGCCTCTCACCACTGGATCGATGGAGGACAAGGCTTGGAGAGTCTTAAGGCTGAATTATGCTTCCGCGTAGGAAGCGTGTACGGGGGTTGTGCGAAGCACGCATTTCCTACGCAGCGCGTGTGTGTCCAACATACCTCTGCAAAACACACTGAGCAATCCTCCGCCCACCACCCTGTGACGTATGGTCGCTGCTCTTCTGTACGTCTTCGTAATGGCGAGAGGACGAGTCGTATAGGTGCGGGTACTTGCGCACCTCCTCGGCCAGGCGTTCTTCCGCGAGATCCAGCACTCTCCAAAGTTTTCAAACACAACCGACGAGTCGAGACACAACAGTTGTTTTAAAAACGGCGCTGCCGGCCGGCACAACAACAGGATGTGATGCCGGTTGCAATGAAATGCCGGAAATGATGTACTTCGTCGGACCAATCACAGCTCTTGTGGGGCTGCGTAGGGTCCGCGTAGTTACAATTTTTGGGAGGCGCGCGGCAAGGCTCTGCGGCGGTCGCACAACCCCCGTAAGCTTCGCACAACCTCCGTACGCTCTTCCTACGCGGAAGCATAATTCAGCCTTTACTCTTCAGCGGCAACGTCACCTGCATGTACATAAACACATCAACAGATAAGATATTCCTTTATTAGTTCCACGGTGGGGACATTTCACGCATTACAGCTGCAAAGTGTATAGCAAAATATGAAGCAAAATTTACATTATAAACAGTATAAATGTATGGTGTATGGTAGAAAAAGGGAAGAGGGACAATTCACCTTTTTCAGCCTTAGCCTTCATCAGAACATGAATAGTGATCAGATGGTATATATCTCAAGCTACTTCACAATGATCAAATGCACCAGTGTCTGCAAGTGGCAACAGACAGACGAACTCCCAGCCCTCACCTGCATGTACTTGCCACAAGCAACGTAGGCTTTGGTCACCTTCTCAAGGAAATCCATGATGATCTGCAACACATCAAATACAAAAGAAAACACTACATAAATATCCAAACAATTACACAGAGACAGACCACTTACATTAATACCATATAAAGCATTACACACACCATTTCACATACTCACCGGGTGTTCTGGACGTGCTGCTACCAGGTTTTCTGCCACTTTCCCAACATAGATCTGGGAATACAGGGTCCGGTTGGCCAAGTCCAATTCCAGCACTGCTTTGGGTGACATCTTCAGATGCTCAGGTTTGATGAAGCAAGCAAGAAAGTTGACAAACACTTCAAGCTGCTTGACGTGTAGCTTGTGGACCAGAGTTTGACTTCCCTTAAATGCACACAGAAATGGCAAATTTCAGTAATCCTATCTCTATATGTTGCCTTGGAGAAAAACTGCCTTGACTTATATATAGAAAAACACTCACTTGGAAGACCATCACATACTCCTTGAGTATAGGAAGTACGCCGAGGTACACACTGAGGTACAGATCCACCTTTTCACTCTCAAACCAGATCTTCTTCACCACTCTGCTCTTCCTCTCTTTCCCCATGTCAGTCATACCTTCAAAGAAGAAAACAGATAATATAATGTACTAATAATTGCTATCCAGGCTTAAAATGTACACTTTCAACCATGCACAAAACCCTCCAGTTATAACATACCTTTCTGGCTGAGGTTTTGGTGCACAAGTGAAATCCTTCGCTGTGCCTTCTTGCTGACCTGGTGGTCCCTGTACAGCTGCTGCAGTGGTTCCTGGTACAGGGCTCTGTTCCCCTTCCCCAGGAATCCAAAGTACAGGACCTGGATTTGGAAATTGATTGATTTATTTGCACTACTACATGAAGTTCAAATCAACTACTTGTTAAGCATTTAACTGCACACTGGTTCATTGTACAATTTTGTATGTGACATAAAACTGAAACTGACCTTGTACACTGGCAGCATTCTCTTTGTCCACGTCGTATGCAGACAGCCAACGGTGGGCGACAAACCGCTGTGGATTAGTGGCAGGTATGTCCATGTACTCGGCAATTTCTTTAAGGTACATGATCTGCAAATAAAGACATAAGTCCTCTTAACATGACAGTAACACATCATTCAAAATCAGTCTATAGAAACTAATAGCTAGATATTTCACAAAGCTAAAATAAAAATGTGCTAAATGTCTAATCACCTGATCTGATGCCCACTGGTGGTCCCTATGGAGGTCCATAAACAGCTGCTCAAGGTACCTCTCGAATGGTTCAGCAAACTTCTTTGCAGCATTGTGGACATGGTGACATGAATCACCGTCGACATCGAGAAGAGTCGGACACCATTTCTCCCTAATTCTCGTCTCAAGTCCCTTTAACATTGCAGGAGTCTAACATAATGCTGATCAGGTTGGACCAGGGAATGTCTTTCTCCTCAAAGAAATGGCAGATGGCTCCCTCTAAACTTGCAGCACTCACTTTGACAACTTCAAGTGAGCCCAAGTGTTCCACGACAACATCGTTCCGCTCAGCAGATGCAGGAGCAGAGCGTCCTGCATCATGAAGGACCCCATCCCCCCAGCTTCTGAACTGTTTGAGTTCCTCCCCTCTGGCAGAAGGCTGAGGAGCACTAAAGCCACAACACCAAGGCTAAAATGCAGCTTCTAACCAGAGGCTGTGAGAATCATGAACTCTGTGCCTTTCTAACCAGCCCTGCACGCACTATTGTCTCTATGCTGCTCTGTTTTTTGTTGTTGTTGTTTTTGTTTTTTAACCCTACTATATATTAATTATTGATAGTATATTTAATTATTTATTTGTTTATTTTTTTTTATCATTAACTTAGTTAGACAGTTATTGAGTATTTTAATTTATTGTTTAAATATTCTGTTATCATTTTAGTATTGTTCTTGTACGCTGCTGGACCTGAGTACAAATTTCATTCTCATGTGTTAATGTGTAAGAAAGAATGACAGTAAACGAACCTGAACCTGATTAAGAATAACCACATGATTATGGGGTTACGTCCTCAGCCCTAGACATTACATTTGAATATTTTATTATTCATATTATAGCTTTTAACGCTGTTCTATACGCTGTTATCTATGTGCTTACATCAACCTGGGTCCGGGCTAAGCTAACCCTCTAAGAGTCGAGATAATATTGCTGGACCCGGATCGGGGTTCAGGGCCAGTGTAAACCCAGGGATGAGCATAATATGAAAAGCATAATTCTGACATTAACTAAGTTAGCCTGGCTTTGAACGTTACTGCTAATGTGTATTTACGAAGGCCAGCTAACAGCTAATGTTAACCAACCTGTAATCCGAACTGCTCTTCTTCGCCTCCGAAATGTGTTTCTTGTGGATCTCAACAAGTTGTCTTCGTTCCTCTGCGATGATAGCTCCCGTCTTGCATCATCAAGTGCGTTCCAAATGCGATTAATGATGTGACTGAACCCATCCTCCAGCTCATGTTCCCCTGTCCGGCTCATGTTGCCTGGAGCACCGGACACGCGAATTCGCGGTTCCAACGCGGCAAAGGAAGGTCTCGCCTTGACCACGCCCCGAACCAATCTCATTGGTTGAAAGAACACACACGCACGCACGCACGCACGCACGCACGCACACACACCATTTTTGGTTGAATACAATTGCAAAAAGTTTGCAAAAGCTCTGTAATACAGAAAAATGCATGAAATTTACCTATAAATATCCATTAAAAAAGTAGCATGTATTTTGTCCCATAGGAAAAACATGAAAATTACCCAATCAGCTGGAACATACCAAAAACTAAAATTTCAAAGCCCTGGGTTTAGTTTGAAAGCCTTATAAGATAGAATGCATGATTTTATGGTGCACAGGCAACGGGATTAAAAAAAGTGGTTTGGATAGATTTTTATGGTTTCAGTTTGAGCCCTATTTTCCCCTATTATTCCCTCCCAACACCGTAAATATGTGTTGCACATATTTAGGGCCCTCGCCTCTGAAAGAGGGCCCTCTTGTTTTTGTACCATTTTTTTTTCTTATTATTATTATTAGGGCCCGAGCACTGTCCCAGTGCGAAGCCCTATTGTATTTGTACCGTTTCTTTCTTATTATACTTACGTGTCATTCGGCCTTAATTTGACCCCCTAAACATGCTCAAAAACTCACCAAATTCGGCACGTACATCAGGTCTGGCAAAAAATTCGATAAAATCGAAAATCGGAACCCCCCGGTGCAAAGTAAAATTCACTAACACTAGTTAGTATTTTGGCAATCACTAATGACACTAGTAAATATTTTTGGCCTCACTAGTGTCACTAGTGAGTGCAAAAAAAGTTAACTAGTAGGATATCTGAATATATGCTCAAACGGCTTTCCATACCAGTAAGCTAGCTAGCTAGCTTCTCTGCTAAATTCAGTAAGTCACTGTAATTGTTCTGGAGACTGCAAATTAATAATGAAATAAAATAAAAATTAAATAACATAAAAGCTTTTACATTCTCAGTTAATGTGTTTTTGTAGGCTACATATCGTCATTGTCCAGTGAAAAACTTGTATTTATAATTTTGGTGTTGTTCATGTTTTAACTTGAGTATTTCTACCCTCTTTAGGTTTAGACAGTTCTACAACCAGTGGGGTTACGAAACCTTTACAAAACTAGTTACAAAAACTGAAAAATGGAGATACAAGATTTTGGTTGAACATCTTGGCTGCCGCAAAGTTCTCTCTGTGTAAATGTAGCTAAAAAAACATTTAATTGTCAAGAATGTAAATAATGTCATAGGCATTTATTTAGTTATTTGTTGTGTATTATATAATTTCTACATAATGTTTTATTATGTTTTATTATTTTAATTTAATTTAATTTTTTAGCTCAGAAAATGCTCTTAGCTGCCACCATCTTTTTATGAGTAGGAAAAAATGCTATGTGTGAACTTGCCCTCACTTTCCTCCTTTTTGTATTATGTCCTCCCTTTTTTTCAAGGGTTCATAACGTGCAAAAACATGATCTATTTGTAAAGTTCCTCAGAACAGGAGTTTCGGAACACCCTGAAACAGATGTGCTATATTCATTTGACAAGTCTGCATCCCAAGGAACTGTGTTTGAGAGGATGTTTTGCTGTCGGATATGACCCGATGCAGAGCGCTGTCTGCACAGCTACAGGAGTTTGGTTGGTAGCAACACAGGGTGCAGAGGGAAACTTTCTATCATCATCCATTCTCTGATTGCACCACCTTCCAGCCACAAGCCACAGATCTAACAGCCAGGTACTTGCTGAAACTGTCTCTAGTTGGTTCCCCAGGCCCCACTTGAGGCACCCTGGCTTCAGAGTATAGCCCTAGGTGGTTGCTTAGAATGCAAAGGAATTCAGATATGCCTTGAGTGCAGAGGTTGAAATTCAAAGTCATAAATTTAAACTCATGGGGGTCAAGCCATAAATCCATGGATGTGCTGGCTCATCATGCTGGAGACTCATCAGCCTGTTCCCGTGTAGCCGATGTCTTTGTCCCCTGGAAGTGTGTGTGGCTGCAGGAAACAATGAGGTGGTCAACTGTGTGCCTGTCGAGGCGGAGTGTGTTTATTTATGGGAAGTACACTGATAAGGAAAAGTGGTCTGGTTGCACACTCTGTCATACATATTCCTGATACAGCCCTGAAGCTATGCCACCGCAGGATTCAAAGCAAGCATTTCCATTAACTTTTTTTTTATTTTCTTGAATTATCCTTTGCTACTTTTAGAACAAACTGACATCGCTGAACTGAATTTACATAATCTCTTTGGATTGGAACATAACCAAACCAAAAACTCAAAGTCTGGGAGGCAACAACTTCATCCAGTCTGAGACCAAAAAAACTAAAAATTTACATACATTACATACAGGTCTGTAATACATACATACATACATACACACACTTTCATATGTACAGATACACTTGGCTTTTGTTACAGCAAGTGGACACTGGACTCTTTGCAAGTCCTTTTCATTATATTTAAGTATTTAACTAAAATTACAAAGAGCCATTCAAAACAGTGCTAATATTCAGTTGTAAGGGCTGTACACACTTACATTATCAAAGCATTTTAGTTTTTACATTTTAATACACTGTTAGAAATGAGAGGCCTCTTATTACAATCTTGTTTTTCATTGGTTCTATATCCAAATGAAATTGGAATACAAGTCTAATTTCATGTTTGTTTCATTTCAGGCCTCAAAGCAATTATAAGATGAAAATTGGAACATTTGAAAGGATGGGCAGATATCAACTGTAAACACACACATGCCCCACGTACACAACTGAATGTGCAAAAATGCACAGAAGCACAAAAGGAGGCAAGCTCTTTTCACTGAATACACTGAGGAGGCGAACCCAGGTAAAAGTCATTAGCCCTTATCGATTTCCCTTATTAAACGTACAACCAATTGCAAATGAGGAAAAAGAGATAAAAAGGAGCAGAAAAGTTTGAGAGGGATTTTTATACTTTGAAACTATGGAATGTGCAAAGGGGCTAAAACCAGTATCTGCAATATGTCCCTAATTATTTGTACATTAAGTGTAAATATTCAATATATGTTGAATATAAAGGTGGTATAGGGAGGAAGAAATGGGAAGACTTAGATGAGAGAGAAAAGCAAAAAAATAAAAAGGACAGACAGTTGAGACACAGAGATTAGAGATCCTTTAAGATTCCAATGCGGCTGCTTTGTGTCACATTGTCCGACGTAGCTGTGTAGACGGATGCTGTTCTATAAAAATCCCATCCTGAGGTGTTTTTGTATTCCACTCTGACCTTTGCTGAGAAGTTGGATGTCTGCAGACGAGCCGTGTTTCCAGACGCAGAGGCGATCAAAGACCCCTCTTCCCAGCTTCTGTCCCCACCTGGCAGCCTGGGTGTCTGCCTGTCCGCTTGCTTTGACAGCATTTTAAGTGTCAATAGCTGCTTTCCCACAGCAAGGCCAAGTGGTGAGTATTTGACAGGGTCGAGTGTTGAAACGTGTAGCTCGAGAAAACGCTGTCCCAGCTCTGTCATATTGCAACTGTTGTAGAGCTGATGTTCGGGCGAAGGTTAGACACACGCTGTGGTTCAGTCTTCTGCAGACACCTTGAATCAAATCAAATTTAACTAGTGAGAATGAGAGGGAGAAAATGGTTGATGTTAATTAACCCAGCCTGCCTGCCTACATTGTCCTGACAAATACTTTAATCACTGTGTTGTCATTTCAGTGACAGGCACAACTACACAGGCAATAGGTAAAGATGCAGTAAACTGGAAAAACAAAGAGTTTTAACATATCTGCAGTTTGCAACACTAAAGCCACATTCAAACCTGATTATATAATGCTGATTTTCAGCTCGAGTTGAATCTTGACTACACAGACTTAGGAGGTGGAGGTGACGTTGGAGGCCACTCAAGCCTAAAGGTCAGTTATTTCATAGGTTTGATTTTGTTAAGGCTGGTTGGGCTTGTGTTGTGTGAAACAGGACTGAAGTCTCACACAAAACATTATTCTTGTGGTGATTGTTAAAAGCCATCATTTCTGAATGGTCAGTGAACGCATCTCTATTGTGTTTTGAGTCTGAGTGGGTGTGTACATGCATCTGTGAGGGTGAATCGCACCACCTAACAGTTTGATGTCTGACAGGCTGGTGTGTTGGAGGCAGTGAAAACGTGTTGGGAGGTGATCGGTCCAGCGCGGATAATCCAAAGAAAAGAGGCTCTGGTAAAGAGGCCCCACCTGTTCTCAGCTCCCAACCCACTTTGACTCTATTGATTGTTCAGACACAGCTTGTTGTAATGTAAATTTCCTTGAGATATTGACACTGCTGGGAAACTGTGGGGGCAAGCTGCCTTTTTGTTCACCTTTTTTCCTCCTGGTTTGTGGTCAGCCAGGGAGATGAGAGAACTGCATGTTCTTTTGTTAGGTTAAGGGTTTTTTCTTTCTGTCATGGTGAATGCAGGCAGGTGGACCCACACACAGGAGCAACAGGCAGGAAATGAAGAAAAGCACCTATTTAATCTCAGACTCAGGTGACTGGAAACATGAGGAGCTAAACACAAGGAACAATGAACATGACAATATTCCTAATTTGATATAGGTCATGTAAACAGCATATTCTGTTTGGATATTCCTAATAGGGCCTTTTTCTGAATGAGGTATTTTCCAACTAAGACATGTGGGGTATCGCCAACATTATGTAGGTATTAGGAGCGTTCTTTGGACATGTGTACATCACATTCACAATGTTTAAATTGGGATTTTTTGCTTTATTCTTTTTTGGCATTTCTGTTTTATTTGATTGTGACAATAGAGAGAGACAAGAAAGGCAGCAGAGAAGGAGGGGATTACATGCAGCAAAGAGCCCAGGCTCAGATTCAAACTGAGACTGCTGCAGTAACGACTCAGCTTTGTACAAGTTGTACACACTCTTACCAGGTGAGCTACTGGGGTAGGCCCAGTTCTGATTTTAACTGCAGTTTGCAACACACAGAGCTGCCTGTTTACCGTCTCTGTGGGTTGCAAACAAAGCAACTCCCAACAATTTGCTGGGGTGGAGATGTATTCACAAAAGAAAAGCCCACACTTCTGGTCAGAAGGAGAAGCACACCCACTGTTAAACAGTATTAAAGACTTGGCTGTCAAACTGACCAGAAACATGGAGGGCACGCAGGTATAAATACACAGAGGAGTAATCACCAGGACAAGACACAGCTGGAGTCTGACGCGCAGGAATCACAAGGGAAGCACGAGGATAGGCTAACAAGGAGACAACGAGGGTGTGGCATGGAGCAACACAAAGGCAGAGCTAATGAGACTAATAAAGAACAGGTGTGCAGGGGAAAACAGGCTGGGCAGGACTATGGCAATACAAAAGGAACACGAGGCTGAGAAACAAACTGAGAAACAGCTAAAAAAAAAAAAAAAAACACTGGGAACACAAAATGTCCATCAATAACCCACAGTTAAAAACAAACATACAAATTATATATATATAAAATCATGCCAGGTTTGTAGCCTTTTGACATCTACTTTTTACATGGCGACCATCAATAAGGCATCCCTGCCATGTCCAAGACACACTTGGAGCAGAAACTGGCTTTAAATGGCCCTTTCTTTCTCAGCAGCTAGAGAAACTTCATTCATAGCTATAGAGAAAGACATATTGTATGTCTGTTGGTGACATTTATTTCATTTATTAAGAAACATTTACTAAGCTATGATTGGCTAGTTTGCATTTGGTGGGGGGGACTTATGATCAGTCAGTTGTTTTGCTCATTATGTAGGTGCACCTCAGGAGGTAGAGCGGTCATCTGATAATCGGAGGGATCCCCAGCTGCTCTGGAGAGTGTGTCGAAGTGTCATTGAACAAAAAACTGAACCCTTTAACTGCTCCTGATGGGCAGCTTGGCACCTTACATGGTAGCCTCTGTCATCGGTGCGTGACTAGACGCCTTTCCGCCGTTGTGCCAAACGCAGATGTGCTAGTGTTTGCTGAAGCCTGTTGTGTTTCCACTGTCATTTTCAGTCGTTGCTCGTGCCAAGGTGGGGCTATGTTGTGGCCAGGTTCAAGGTGCTAATAACTCAATGAATATTAATAGGCCAGACAGGGCTAACTGAGATCTGAGGTAGAGTTAAAGGTCATAAGTAGGGAAATGGTGCAGCTGATAGGTAGGCTACAGACATCAGCACAGCAGTTTGTTTTTGTAGCAGAAAAATAACAGAGAAAAGAAAAATGGAGAACAAGTAACAGTACTGGTCAAACAATGACATTAGGGTTATGTATGAGTTAAGCCAAGGATAATGTTCAATGTCAAATCAACAGTGTTTGCTGAAGTGAGGACGCTATGTAATGTATAGTGAGAGACCTGGAAGCAGTGGGGATCCAACAGAACAGGTCTGTCAAAAACTGAAAAAACTGAGGTCTCAATACAAGGTAGTAGCTCTGAGGTGGTGCCAGGTGTGCAGACTTGAACCACTCGCTTCCTACTTCTCACTTGCATGCATGGATGAGACGAAATTATGACATGACAAGATTACGGCATGACAATGAAAATGCAAATGATTTTCGTTCTCGCGGCTGGTGGCAAAGGGCCATTAACACCACCGGGCTTGAAGATAGCACTTGCTCTCAATGACATGACAGTGGAAGCACAGCTAATGTATGTGTGAATAGGTGAATTTGAGGCAAAAACTTTGCAAAAGCACTTTCTATAAGCGCTTTGTAAAAGCATGAGTGGCTGGTAGACTAGTTAAGATTGGCAAAGCACTATAGAAATGCAGTCCATTTACTATTTTGCAGTCCACCATTTTTTGCCTCCACTTGTCTTGAAACAGTTGCTTCCAGTGCTTGATATTTCTATGAGGCATGACATGATGTTACCTCAAAATATGTTTGTAATGTAAATGGAAATAGTAGCTTCTGTGTGCTGAGCATGGGATAATGTAATGTATGATCTATCATCTTGATATATGATACCATATTGGTAATGTGTTGCCATGGCACTGCTGTTAAGAAGAATGGCTTCTTTGTAGAAATCACAAGTTTACATATTCTGATGACTGTCATGGTAGCATTTGTGATCAGTCTCATGCCTGTCATGACTGGAGGCAAGAGCAACCACTTACAGAAAGCCTTGTCACTGAAATTTGCAAGCACCTGCTGTTTCCTATGTTTTTACACTTGCAATCTTATTGTTGAACGTGTAGCTGAGCGGATTTAGCCCACATGATCAAAACTAAAGAGAAGGCAAATGGTAGTGGTCGGATTTGAACTCACACCTCTTGAGAGAATGGTGCCTGAAGTCAGTGCCTCAGACTACTTCCAGCTTCACTGATGTGACCACCGATACAATCAGTGACATCACATGTTCTACCAGAAGATAAAGAGAAGAATGAAAGACCGATTGTGGAACCTTGCGTTTGGAAAAGCTTACACCTAGCAGAGGATGGTTTCGATCCATGGACCTCTGGGTTATGGGCCCAGCACGCTTCCGCTGCGCCACTCTGCTGTCAGTCAGTCACCCCAGATGGGACTTGAACCCACAATCCCTGGCTTAGGAGGCCAGTGCCTTATCCATTAGGCCACTGGGGCATGACCAGCAACTGCATCATGTGTCATGAGGTTGAAAAAGCAGGACATGTGCTGTTTCATGGTCAAACTTTTGGAGGTACAAGCGGAACATTAAAGGAAGACAGATACACGACTGCTTTCCGTCACAAGACACTCCTGCAGTGAATCTGTATTCTACTCTGTGTGAAACTTGGACTGTTCCGCAGGTCATGAGGAAGTTTTCCCCCATTATACGATGACTGATTATTTCCTACCATCAGCCCCAAAAACCCATGCAGTCCTTTGTCCCATGGGGGAGGTGTCATTTATTGTGCTTGAAACTTTGATTTTTAAGAGGAAGTCATGGAGAATGTACCAACAATCCTCACTGGACTTCTCCAGATCTTACCTCTGTCCTTCCATGTTCTTCAGAGGTCTTTCAGAGGGAATGAGAAAGCAAGATCAAAGGCAATGATGAGGCATATGGCAGTGGTGGGATTTGAACCCACGCCTCCTGAGAGACTGGAGCCTTAATCCAGCGCCTTAGACCGCTCGGCCACACTACCACACTTGCTGATGCCAGCACCGGTACGAGCTCCGGTACATCCAATCACAATGACTCAAGAAATTTGACATTTTCAAGGAGAACAGCACACGTGAGGGCGATGAGAGAAGAATGACGGACTGATTGTGGAACCTTGTGTTTGGACAAGCTTACACCTAGCAGAGGGTGGTTTCGATCCATCGACCTCTGGGTTATAGGCCCACCATGCTTCTGCTGCGCCAAGTATTTGCTACTTTGGATCACAAGACACTCTTGCAGTCTGTCATGTGTCTTCTACTCTGTGTGAAACTCTCCTGAACATTTAAGAACAGTCGACAATGACAGTGTTTTTCCTCCTATCAGTCGCAAGACACCCATGCAGTGATTTTTCCAGCTGGTGTCATGGGGAATATGTCTTTTATTCTCCATGAGACTTTGGCTTTCCCATAGTTTAGGGATCGGCAACCATGTGCCATCGTGAGCTGAGAATCTGCAGGTTTTCATGCCAACCAAAAACTCCAGCAGGTGATTTCACTGATTACCTCATTTTCAAGCAGAGAGAAGGAACTAATCAGTGAAATCACCTGCTGGAGTTTTTGGTTGGCATGAAAACCTGCAGACTCTCAGCTCACTATGGCATATGGTTGCCTCCCCCTGCCATAGTTAATGAGGAAATCAAGGACAACATACCACTAACCCTCAATGGACCTCTCCAGATTTCACCTCTGTCCTGCCATATTCTTCAAAGCTCTTTCAGAGGCAATGAGAATGCAAGAATAAAAAGTAATCAAGAATCATATGGCAGTGGTGGGATTTGAACCCACGCCTCCTGAGAGACTGGAGCCTTAATCCAGCGCCTTAGACCGCTCGGCCACACTACCACTGATATAAGTTATCACAATCACTCAAACAAGTAATTTCACATTTTCAAGGAGACCAGCTCAGGTGAGGGTGATGAGAGAAGAATGACGGACTGATTGTGGCACCTTGTGTTTGGAAAAGCTTACACCTAGCAGAGGATGGTTTCGATCCATCGACCTCTGGGTTATGGGCCCAGCACGCTTCCGCTGCGCCACTCTGCTGCTGTTCACCCCCTCACAAGCTAGAAAAAGCAGGACAAGTGCTGTTTCATGGTGAAACTTTTGGAGGTACAAACTTAACATTAAACGATAACAAGGTATTTGCTACTTTCCATCACAAGACACTCCTGTGCAGTGTTCTGCAGTGTTTCCAGTCCTCCTGTTTCCTGTTTGCAGTGAGTGTCATGCTTAATTTGTCTTCTACTCTGTGTGAAACTTGGACTGTCGCGCAGTTCATGCAGGAATCAGCAACACTACACCACCATTCTTAATTTTGCATCTCTCCTGAGCATTCAAGAACAGTAGATGATGACAGTGTATTTCCTGCTATCCATCACAAGACAAACATGCAGTGTTTTTTCCAGTTTGTGTCATGGGGAATATGTCTTTCATTTTCTATGACACTTTTCTATGACTTTCCCATAGTTCAGAAAGTCTGCAGATGCTCTCATGCCAAAACTCCACCAGGTGATTTCACTGATCACCTCACCTTCAACCAGAGAGGAGGGACTAATCAGTAAAATGACCTGGTGAAATTTTTGGTTGCAATGAAAACCTGCAGACTCGCCACCCTCTGTGGTACCAATAGTTAGTGAGGAAGTCATGGAGAACATATCACCAACCCTTGGTTGGACTGTTCTTCAAAGCTCTTGCAATGAGAATGCAAGATCAAAGGCAATTATGAATCACATGGCAGCAGTGGGATTTGAACCCACACCTCCTGAGAGACTGGAGCCTTAACCCAACGCCTTAGACCACTCGGTCACACTATCACTGGTAACGCTAATCACAATCACTCAAACAAGAACATCACAGGTGAGAGTGATGCAAGAAGAAGGACTGATTGTGGAACCTTGTGTTTGGAAAAGCTTACACCTAGCAGAGGATGGTTTCGATCCATCGACCTCTGGGTTATGGGCCCAGCACGCTTCCGCTGCGCCACTCTGCTGTCAGTCCCCCCAAATGAGACTTGAACATACAATTCCTGGCTTAGGAGGCCAGCGCCTTACTCACTAGCCACTTGGGCAGTGGGGCACATGTAACAAGGTAGACAAAGCACGCTTGGGCCCAGCACACTTCAAAGTGACGATGAAAAAGCATTTGCTGCTTTCTACCACAAGACACTCCTGCAGTGCTTCTCACAGTCTGTGTCATGCTTAATATGTCTTCTACTGTCTGTGAAATTTTGACTATTCCACACTTCATGAGGAAGTCATCAACACCAGCCCACCATTCTTCATTTCACAGCTCTCCTGAACAAATTGAACAGTAGGTGATGATAGTGTATTTTGCACTATCAGATACCCATGCAGTGCTTTTTCTAATTTCCCCCCGGTGGGACTTGAATCCATAATGCTAAGCTTAGGAGGCCATTGCCTTATCCATTAGGCAAATGGGGCATGACCCTTTACTAGTTGACGTATATCGGGGTGGAAACGGCATGGTAGCTGTTGCTTCACCTACAGCTTTTGAAGATACATACAGAAAAGTAGATGATGATGTATATACCTATAGACATCAAGTATTAAGTGTTTTCATTAACAGAACATGCCTGTGGTGGCATTTAACAGTAGCACAGGCCTTTATGGTAGAGGTACTTTTCCAGGAATGTGGTGTTAATAGAATGGTCAGTAAACCCGAGTTCATCTCATCTACCACATTGCAGGCCCTGCTTGTCTGGTAGAGAAATGAGGGAAAATGTGTTTTTCACTTGTATTCTTCGATTAGAATTATGTTACCACACATTTAACTTGTGTTGGTTAATTGTTTGTATGCTCTTCATATGTGCTTTTGGGCTGCCATTGTTGACTTATCTATCAATCTATCTATCTTGTCCCTACAAAAACAAAATTAAAAATTTCAAGTCAAATAGGGTTGAGCAATCATTTCTTCGTTTGTGCAAACATGGCTACTAGAGATTGCCAATGAGGGGAGGTTACAAAAACTTGCGGTACAAGGGGTCCTTGAGAACTGGTTTGGGAACCACCTCTCATTTTTATAAGGCATAAGATCCTTTTTTTACAGTAAGGTACTGCTTTCTGTGGCCAAATTAAAAAGTTTAAAATGCATAAACAAGACCACTGATGGTTTGCTTCAACATCTTTCTCCTAACTTATTGTCCTCCAGGCAGTTTTCATCAAACATATACAAACAAACATGGTTATTTAGAGGGAAATTCCCATCCATTAAATTACTTAAGGGTGCTGATGCAAACATTCTGAAGCGACAGAAATACTAGTATTGCCTTAAGTAGAGATGGGGATTTGCAAATTGTTCAAAACCAATAAAAAAGCAATCTGCATTGAAACAATGCAAATGCTGCTGACCATGGTTTTTCCGCATTCCATAATGCACATCTTTGCTAATTCTGTTGCCCTATCATTGCATTGAACCCTGGCTGAACTTGTTTAGCCTTGCGGCAGAACCCAAACTATAGAATGGAACACAATGGGCATCTGGATCCCCACTCAGCAAAACAACAACCCATCACCTCTCACTTCAATGACCTCACATTCAGTGGATCTGAATAGTTCACTGCTCATGTTTTAAACTAGATAGTGAGGCAGCTATGAGGCAGTGTTTCTTTTTTCGGGTTAGTCTACAGCATTCCTGCTTTTTTAGACAGCATAGAGAAGGACAGGAGGAGAAGGCATGTAATAAGAGTCCTGAAGCAGATTCACACCCACAGTATTGCAATTATCTGGTATGCACTTAAAGCCTGTTGAACCAACGGGGCATCCATGGTTTCTCTTTTTCACACCTGTCTCGTAGTACAGTGAATGTGTGGCTGTGGGTGGCCAGCTACCCTTCATTTTCTGTTGAGTGCAGTGAGAGGAAGGCAGTTCATGACAGTGAGAGAGAATAGAATAGGGAAAAGTTGTGCTTGGGAAAAGTTTGAAAAAGAATACCACATGAGGTGCTGAATATTGTAACGGCAGGCAGGTTCAATGAAAGTAGAAAAAAGTCTGAGCGTTTTCTCACCGCTTGTCGATCTATTGCTCTGCCTGCTCGAATGCCAGAATGTTTTTGTGTCATTGTGTTTTCTATGCATCTGCTCTGTCTATCTGTGTATTGGCTGCTATATCTGCATATCTAGCATTATATTTGTCTGCCTGATATGTTCTGTGGGTTGGCATGGACTGTGCCTTGTATGCCTTTCTCTGCTTATTCCCTCTTCATTCTGTTGCTGGTTTCAGGCACTTAGTCCATTTCTTTGTGCTGTGGCATTGCTGTGTGGATTTCAAGCCCTCTCCATCTAATCAATCCATCTCCAGAATAAAAATGAAGCCTATTTTCCAAGATGGAGTTGCTCTTGTTACTACTGGGCTTACTGTTTGTGTTGACAGTCTCAACTGTCACTCTGTACCCTCAGTGAAAAATAATGCCATTGTTAAGTCCGCTAGTGAGGTGAAACCTCTGACAGGGGATGTGATCATCCCTGTTTCTCTATTCATCTGTCAGCAGGACAACATGAAGCTTGTTGGGAAGGTTGGTCATGCACCAGGAAAGAAATGACCAAGTACATTTTCAGACCAGCCTTGTTTAGTCCGATTTAATGGAATTATAGTGTGTTTAGCTCCTTGGTGCAGTTTGTTTGGGTAGGTGTGAAACTCGAGTGTGGACCAAAACAACCAGACCAAGACCTGTTTGAGGAGGTAATCTCATCACACTCACAAATGAACTCTGTGGCAGTTTGTTTGGGGTTGTGACCACCATACGTTTTTGGCTGAAGCAGCTCCCGCAAATAAGGTGTGCATTATGGACTCATAACAGAAAGAAGCAACTTGGTAGCATTAGCAACTAGCAGGAACACAGTGAAGCAAGGGATGACATGGAGCAACAAGGAAACATAATGCTGTATGGCCAGAACAAGCACTGCAAAGCTGCTAATGGCATGCACTAAATGTCCATGCTGGATACTGTAATGGCAAAATGGGTTTGTTCAAGAAATCAAAGCAGAAAAATCATTCATGAAGTAAACATTTCCTTTCTCCGCCTTTCAAACAGACTGTCTGTCTGACCCTTACCAATGAGCAGGCAGACAGCTGCCACATGGCTTTTCTTAATACTGTTTCCCTTTCTTCTTTCTTTCTATTACTAACTAAATGAACAATGCAAAAAAGTAAAAACTACAGAAAACATGGCATTACATGGCAATGCAAAGAGGTTAGTATATACAGGGCAATAGTTTCTCGATGTATCCAAGGTCAAGGTAACAATGACCACCTTTCCTGCTGATTGGCCAAAAAGGAGTGTGTACTGCAACAACAGCCCCCCCTGTAACTTCTAGCTGTGACCTTGGCACAACTAGACGTTACCGGATCTGAGCTCTGCTGAATGCCTGTTGTTGATGTGTTCCTTTCTGTGGCAACTTGTTTAGTTAAAGAAAATAAACCCAACATAGTTCTGCTTTTCTTTAATTCAGTTCTTTAGCCTGACACCACTTTCAGTTCATTTACCGTCTCTCTTCTCTATATTGTGAGTAGTACATCGATTACTCAGTCTCATTAGCATTTATTCACTGGTGCTCTGTAAGCAGACACTTGTAGCACTGCCGTTATTGTTGAGGTTTGTAACTTTGTTCCATGAGTGTGCTCATTTACACTTACATCCTGCTGGTTCTGTGTTATAGTCCCACATGCACTCTGAGACTGCCACTAGGACTGCATTGTCTGATAAACTATTAAAATGTCTGTCTCTGATAACCTTACTGTCTTACTGTTATGGTCTCATGGGTGTATAATATAGGTATAGAAATTACTATATTAGAGCAATAATGTTTAGATTAACTATTATCTGATTACAGTTGTGCATGTACTATATATATATTATATCATTATTATTTAAATTAACTGATATGGTCACAGGTGTGTATTTAATTTTATATCATAAATGTTCAAATTATCTCTTATTTGAGCACAGCTGTGTGTTCAGTATTTTACGGCTTGGAAAATTAGTCAGCAAATCAGAACTGCAGACCCCAACTACAGCTTTTATAGTCTCTAATAAAGCAGAAATTCCAGAAAAAAAGAAAATGCTATACTCCTCAAAAGTAATTCAGCTGTTTTATTGTCTATTAATGCAGTGTGTGCATTTGTGTGTGTGTGTGTGTGTGTGTGTGTGCGTGTGCGCGTGTGCGCGCGCGTGTGTGTGTGTGTGTGTGTGTGCGTGTATAGTGTCTTACTGCATTGTAAGATGTTGAGTGGGCGTTTCATCAGCAGTCATTAAATTAAACAGGGCTGTGGGTGTATGTGTGGTTGTGTGTGTGTGTGTGTGTGTGTGTGTGTGTGTGTGTGTGTGTGTGTGTGTGTGTGTGTGTGTGTGATGTATTTCACACTTTGCATTTTCTTATCTCAGCTTCCACTGGGTTGGCGCCCACAAAGAGCTGAGGAATTAATCGTGAGCACACAAGCAAAGACGCCTCTTGTTAGTGTTTTCGCCTGAAACACACTCAACCACTTGCCCTGCCTTTCTTTCCCTTCAGGTCTTGCTGTCCTGTCTGTCTCACATTTGCTGTGTTGCAGGCACCACATTTGTGCAACAGGTGGCTGTACAACTGAGGGACAGAATAAACGAGGCACTAAAACTAGGCCAAAGGGAGAAATTATGAACACATTTTATAATTCCCAGGAGCTGAGGCAGTATACTCTAGCCAACTTCCCATCATGCCCAACAAATTCAGTGCACCTACCGCCCTTACAGCCAGCTGCGTTTGCATTTCACCCACCTCCACCACAGGATGAGACCTTTCCAAGCATGTTTAGGTGGCTTCAAAATTAGATTTTTTTTGTTCAACAGTGTCAGATACAAGACTGCTCTCCGACAAAGAACAATCCCACAGATTGTTTGTACAGCACCTTTTCCAACCTTTTCCTACTCTTCCCATTATGACAAGCCTTTCCCTATAACCTTAACAATAACCTTATCATAACCATAACTGAGTATTTTTATTGGCTAGCTCACTCAGGAAATGGTCCTTTGGGTCATATTAGAGACGCTCCTGTAGGTTGTGTTAGAGGGTTGGAACAAAGAGCCTATATTCCTGTTTCCACCAGAATGTTCCTGGTAGTATTTGGGGGCCAGGACCTACTACAGGAACGTCCTCTCGCTCAGCCCTCTCAACTAGGGTGGCCATACGTCTGGATTTAGGCCGGACAGTCCAGAATTTAAATGCCTTGTCCGGCGTCCAGCGCAGCCTCAAGCCGGACGCTTATTTGTCCTCCTTTTTGGAGTTGCACTTGAACGCAACGCTGGCCCGGACTGTACATCGATATCAGTCATATTTTTCGTCATAGACTTTTAAATTACAATCCAGAAAGTGCATTAATTGGATGCGCGTTAGTTTTTCTCCTCCTGCGCTGCTGTGTGCTCATGCCGGAGTGCGTGTGTGTGGCGCTGTCTGAAGTCTGAAGTCACTGGCTAACAGCAGCACACTGGCTTAGCTTGTCTATTCAGAGGAGAAGTATCACTTCGGCTTATTTTTCAATCTATGTTATCACATGCATACTACTGCTCATTCATTGGTAGCTGAATTGTTAGGTCTGTTTGATAAGTAATTTACATTTTTAAAATAATAATTTAAAATATTGTTAAATTAAAAAAAAAAGCCAACATGATGCAGGTCAAAGACTAAAAAAGAATATTGACTAAAACTATTGACTAAAACTAGACTAAAATACTTTGGATTTTCTTCGACTAAAACTAGACTAAAATGCCAAGACTTTTCGTCGACTAAAATGTGACTAAACAAAAAAGAATTCAAGTTGACTAAATATGACTAAAAGTAAAAAGGGCATTTGACACTAGACTAAGACTAAAACTAAATTGAAAATAGCTGATGAAATTAACACTGGCAGCATTAAACTGCTGCAGCCATAAAAATGTCTTGTACATCATTTCATACAAATTTACCTGCAATTCAGCAGGGCATATTTGGTATCTTTGGAAACTGTGGGATCTCCAGTAGAATTTGGAATAATGTTCTGCGGGGTTGAACAGGGTGCAACCAAACAGCAATGCCAAAACCATCTGAGGGAGCAGCGCAGTAGTGAAGAGGTTAATGTTTCGGGGCACACAGGGGAGGGCACAGTGCTCCTCTCACCACTTGAATCTGATGTGTGTGTGATACGTGATGCTGCTATCCATTTAAAAGCAATGGCACTAAAGCCATAAGCATCACGCAACAAAAACTCAGCAGCCACAAACACACCAAGTGTTTGTTGGCTGAATGTCAAATATTTTGACATTTTGCTGTGACCTTTCAGTTTCATTGTTATTTCACATAAGGTAAATGCACTTTGAATGTCACGAGGAAACATTTTGAATACTTGAATACATGATTACGTTCAGGAATGTTCAGTCATCCATGTCTTATTTAGTTCGTCTTTGTCGTTAACGATGATCACTTGTAAGGAGATGTTGTGACTACTATAAAACCTTATTCAGACCTTGCCATTATGCTTTTGTTTTTTTTTTTCTCTTTCAATTGCATAAATCTATTAAACATGTGTATGTACATGTCTATATCCAATGTCTGGTTTCTCTGAGAGCAGACAACACAGTCAGTCAGCCATAACATGGAAAAAAGGAGTGAGTGAAAGCTATAGTCAGTTTTTCAGGTTTCTTATGCTGACTAAGTAAGTGCTTTTTAAAAGAAAATCCTCTTTTCTGTTAGTCTGCTCAATTACATTTTTTTCATTAGAGAGCACCATTATACATCACAACTCTGGCAGGCCGAATTTGATGTGATATTTGAAACAATATTCTGCGATGCTATGCCACATGACTCATTGGTGGAGTGTGAAATGAGCTATACCTTGTGTGAATATAACCCCCATTCTTCCATGTGCACCGTTAAAGGATTGAATGTGTCATGGCTGATAGTGCAAAATTTTCTCTGATGCACCCACCACCAAAGATACAGAACTCAATTCAACCTCTGCCTGAGTGCCCTCGCTAACAGGAAATTATAATTGGCATCCTAAGTGATCATCATCAGAACAGAAAATCTAGATTTGCAATTCTGGAACGTGCTTCCGCTGTGTGTCGGTCATTGAATGTAAATGTGTTTTCCTTCAAGGGAGGCCGAGCGATGAGTTATTAATGATTGTTAACTGAACAGCCTTAATGAAATATTAAGCTACTGTGTCTTTGACTATCTGTCCCTCTCCCTCTTGCTGTCTTGTTTCTCTCTCTCTATCTGTCTTTCTCAGTTTCACTTGTCCTTCTAAATCCCACTTTCTGTCCATTACACTCTTTTCCTCACATATTCCCTCTGTCTCACAACCCCTTTCTCTGTGTCTCACACTCAGTACATGCCTAACTAGATCTTTAATGTCAATAGCATACTTCACTGGGACAGACATTAAGGGGAATGCCAAAGCATCAAGCTAAAAACAAACTCAACAGGATGTTTGGTAGGACCTTTGTGGGACAACTCAATGCAATTTATATTTCTGGCTTGTTTGGAACAAATAGAGGAAGACTTGGGCAAGTGACATGAGCAGCGATAGCCACCATGAGTGGCACTTGTGTAGAAAATAATTTAACGAAAAATAAACAATTTTAACATTCAGAGGAAGGCTAGCTACTAAAAAGGAAAGCAATCATCTCAGAGTCAAAAGAAGACTGAGCATCAGGCCTGCCCTGCAAAGATGAAGAGCACTCCAAGATGAGAAGTGAAAGCAGTGAATGCTTTAACAACGCTACAGAACTAAAAAGCCTAAGATGTTTTTGACATTGAATCTTCTTTAGTAAAAAAAAAAAAAAAAAAAAAAAGGATGCTTCCACTTTATACACTCCAATCACACAAATGATAAACAGATCCATTAAAGAGACTGGTGGAAAGCTGCTTTTACCGCACCATCTTCTAAGGTTGCAAATTTTTGTCAATTAGCATTTGTCTTGTTATATCTAAAGTAGCAAAGTAATGGCAAAAATCAGCTTACTGCCCATTTAGTACTGGTCGTCATCCACTTCATGCAAAGCAGTTTGGCTTTAGACCACAACAGTCCACAGAAAAGCTGTTATTTCATAGAGGAAATTGAAAATATGCCAGACAAAGGAGGAGTGCTCGGAGCCATGTTCTTTGATATAAAGACAGCATTTTATCCGGTAAACCATGTCTTACTGTCTCAATTCTCAGCATTCAGAGCTGTAGAAGTCACCGGATCATTCTGGATTTTTGTAACAGGAAAAATACAGTTATACACAATAATTTCATCAAAACTATCATCTTTACTCACTCGGTAGTGTATTTTAGTTTCAAAATGCAAGACTTGTAAAATGAGGTTTAACCTTCTTTGAGTGGATTAAGGCACTTTTCTAAAAATGTTAACAGTTAACATTTGGAGCATCCAGCCAGCACCCCACACTCAGTAATGATGAGAGGAAGATAGCACCACTAGTGTCCTATATATCAGCGAGGAGGGAAGTGAAATAATCTCAAATCGTTCTTTACCATTAGGCTGAAAGATTCTCCCTTGGCAGTGATCACCACGACCTTGTGTAGCAGATGTCTCAAACTTCATTATTACTTTGCTTTAATACATTTTGGCGAACAAAATTTTTGACCAGAGCAGTGGGACGCTGGAGCCAAGACAGAGTAGCACTTATAGATCCTTCAAAACTCTGAGCAGTCACAGCAGCTGGCGATATAATCATGAAAATTCAATCTATAGATCCATGTCCGTGGACACAAATTGTCCTTTTTTTGTGACAGACGGTGCGACTTTAAAAGTAATGTATTTCAAGTGGACATATAGTTTGTGCCTGAACCATGTATCATGAGGTAGTATGAAGAACCACAAAGTCTGCATTAGGAGGAAGGCGACGTGGCAGATGGCTCTGTCAAGACCACTTTCACTCAGGCGACCTGGGTTCATCTCCAAGGCGAGACCAGTGTTCATAACCTTTCCTCAACCTTAACCATGTAGTTTTCATGCCTAAACTTAACCTTAACCAAGTGGTTGTTGCCTAAACCTAACTCTTCCTCACCTCAGTCTATGTTTTAGTGGGCTGAAGCTACCAGAATTTAGCCCCCTCTGAAAGCGGTTTTAGCCACTTTCAGTGAAGGAAAATTTGAGTTCACAGACATGAATTACATTTTTGCATGTGCTTTTGCACAAAAAATGGACAGTTCGTATCCATGGACACAAATCTGTAGATTAAATTTCATGACTATTGCACAAACTCCTGTGAGACAGGGTTGGAGCAATACAAGCAGTGTTACAGTTTGACTTACAATTTTGACATAATAATGGAAAATTTCAGAATATGCACAGTGCTGAATGTTAAACAATAAGTTATCGCTTTAATACTGACAGTCTGGAGCGTAAACACGGAGGCCCTCATAAAAACCGCAGCTACCAACAGAAATTGATAAGAAAAATGCATGGGCATTAATGAAAGGTCTTTGAAGTTGTGCAATGTACAAATAACTTGAAAATGGATTTAACTATGGGCTTAGCTGAACACATGTTGGTTTGATACTTGAAATGATGATACGGGCATGTGCGGCTTGAGCACTTGAAAGCATGGTGCAGTTTTATCTCATTACCATATGAAGGAGACTAAATGGAAGGAGGGAGGGTAGTTATATATTGCATAAAGCTGACATGGGAGATTATTTTGACACGTGTAAATAAAAACGTCATTTCTCCATTACCGGGAATTATGTAGAATTAGCTTAAGACTGATTCAAAGCAATCCTTTCCATCTCGTCCTGTCTCTCTGTCAGTCTCACTCTCCAAGGATGGAAAGTAACCGTTTGAGATGAAAGCAGCAATGCATGTTTTATGTTTAACCAGCCTTATTCATGTTACACTAGTAGCCTTTTTTAATATCTGCAACCACTGCTAGAGACTGGCTCAGATTTACTGAGCATTTAAATACAGACACACACACACACACACACACACACACACACACACACACACACACACACACACACATACACATCTCATTTTAATGAAATGCTTTAATAAACAAAATTAATAAGAATATGGAAAAAGTAAAATATAAAATATGAGACTCTCAGTGCTCTCAGTCAAGACAATATTTATCTTTTTAGAAAAAGAACTAGGACTAATAATATTGGAGAGGGACGACATGGACATGCTGATATCTGATATTTCAAAAAAGGCCTGTGTCAGACAGATATATCAGTAAACAGAATAATCAGACCCTTGTCAAATCAAGGAATCTTTCCTCTTGAATACATCATTAATGATCAGGGTCTACAGTCTTTTCAAGAATTAAGAAATACATGCATACTAATTCATCTTTAACTGTGTAGAATAGTCGTGGCGTTCCTAGGGGTCAAACCTTAACCGCACATTTTGAAACTATCACAGAGCAAACAACAAGCCCTCCAACCCATGTGACCACGTAGGACCACTAGAGGTCGCTTCATTTAAAACGTGACTATATGCTGCGATAATCTGCTGTACAAATGCTCTCTGGGCTTGAACAGCCTGATAGTAAAAATAAATGTAAAGGACTTCTCTTGGGGATTACGTAATATCATCAAAAGGTAATATTTCTTCAGTGAGTATGGTTATAGATTGGAAAAGAGTTTGGGACAACACTGTTGTAATTTCAGACGACTTGGCTCATCAGTTTATTGATTACAAACTTACTCACAGATTTTAGTTGACCCCTGTGAAATAATGCCAACTGAGTCAAGGTATTGGTACATACAGTATATGCACACAATGTGAGATTACATTTTTGGGCAGTGTATAACTCACCATAAGTTAGCATTAACTGAAACACTGATATCTCATCTCCCTAAAAATTATGTTGGGGAATGATAATTCATCTTTAATACCCACAAAATCTAAGAGAAGAATATAGCTTGCAGGCACAACCATGGCCAAAAAACAGTTGGTAAAGAAATGGAAAATTAATTAGTTAGTAGTTTTAATCAATATTTTATCCATGTATATTTGCTGATGTGTGAGACTGTGTGGTTTGATGGGTGTGTAAACACAAATAGTATATTATGTAGACATGCTCGGTTATTCGTCTGGGACCATGCTCATTTTTATCCGTTGGCCCAAAGCAATAAATACACAATGAAATGCCAAATAAAGTCCATATACGTGCACTACAATGCAATAAAATATGAAATACACAGCAATATAAATGCGTGACAATGCAGTGCAATGTCAACAACAGCATAAATACACAGCGTGAGGTATCATAAAAGTTAAAGAGCAATATCTAATTAACATTTTCTGTGACACAGTGCTGAGGCACCAAGGGGACCTGCATTGGTTTTGTTGATGTTTAATGCGCTATGATATACGGGCCATGATTTGAGACACCTTTATTGAGTCTTCAGAACATCTACCCGGTAAATGATAGTCCGCACTGATACATGTACTGTGTGGTTCGTGGACTGTAATTCTTCTCCATTCCTAAAAGGCTGGACATAACAAATGTTGTACACCTGTTACTTTTCAGTTTTGAAAACAATCAAATTTCTAGGGGATTCAAACCAAAATGAACCCATCCTTGTTATGTTAAAATAAACTCATATCTGACTCTGTGCACAGCGACACCACAGCTTTAGAGGCTCCCCGAGCAGAACAATTTGGGCATGTTGCTCTGAAAAACATGCTGAAATAATAGGAATGGCACTGCAACCCTATTTGTGTCACTCCCTGAGAGGCACCATATTGACGCACCCAGCTTGTTGTCACACAGAACTAAAGCCGTGTATTACCATATTTATGCAGAATCATAATCTTTCACTTTATATATTCAGTTACAATGAAATGCACTGAAAAGAGCAATACAGACGTGCACAGCTATAGAGTCAGGAAATAAACTCTGCATTGAAATCATAATGAAGACACCAGCGCAGTATTGATGGCATAGTTTCTACATTCTGCTGAAAAGAGCAATCTATTGTACAAAAAAAATAAATACACTGGTAGACATGCAGGCATATTTCTGTCAGCCCGGGTTCTTCTAAAGCCTTTTATCTGACAATATAGACAGATATTACTCTGTGTTTAGTTGGGAAAAAAAAACAGCATGAGGTCAAGTGCATTGATTCAGATAACTACAAAGTAAGGGGCAAAGCACTTTTTTGTCCAACCAATTATCTCTAAAACACCATTTTCTGCACCCAGATATTGAATGTATTCCACTGCTGTATTCTGCTGGAAAGAGCTCATTATTCCTCACACACTGCAAAAGAGCTCTCAAGTATTGAGTCTTCAAGTCTTACTTTTGGGGGGAAAAACTAATCTCATTTGTTTCAAAATGCAAGCCAACTTGTTACACAATTTTTCTTGAATTAAGAGTCATTTTGCCTGAAGATATCCACACTTGCTTCTAGATACACCCTTGAACACGTGAAACTGCACTGGAAACAAGCAGAAATAGTGCAAGGGGCAGAATTTTTCACATGTTCTGAGAAGAATAGTTTTTTAAAACAATACTGGGCTAAATGACTTGTTTTGAAGGGGGTGTTTTTTGCAGTGTCCATAGCTAATGGAGAGCTGTAATGGCTGAATTTGGATTTATTTCAACACTTTCTCACGTCTTCTTCTCTCTCCTGATGGGAGCCCTCTGGTGATTGTTTTCTAATGTAATAGCAATTTAGTCCCTCTTCTCCTCTGCAAGGAAAAGGGTCTAAGGAAAGGGAACAAAGCCATTCAAAATGTCTGCTCAGCTGGGCTGGCCCTGGTGGCCCGTCCACTCCTTATGATAGCATAAGCAGGATTTTGCCTGCTGACGATCTAATGAATGATATTAAGTAACACTTCATTTGGACTGTCCAGTGTTAATATTCATTTAACAGTTACAATCAATTATATATTAACTTCCAGTCCTGACTGATGCAAAATTGCTAGGCCAGCTGATACTGTCTATTCCAAGCCCGGAGTGGCTAATCGGGAGGACCGGGACAATTCCCGGTGGGCCGGTCTGATGTTTGGGCCGCGAGGGCCGGTGTTCACTTTTTTTTTTTTTTTTTTTTTTTTTTTGGGGGGGGGAGGGCCGGTGTTCAGTCATGGCAGTGGGTTGATCACCTATGCTGCTTACCGCTGTCCCTAGGCCGCCATCGCCTCCGCCTCCACTGGCAGCTTTTTTTTTTTTTTTTTTTTTTTTTTTGCAGACGCACCCTGACGCAACACGCCCGTGCACTCGGTCAGTGTTGTTTGAAAGATGGAAAATAGAAAGAGCAAGGATGGCGCGGAGAAGGCAAGGTTTAAAAAGAGGAAATCTCTGGAAACAGACGCAGCCGAATGTGCTAAAATTTGCAACTTTTTCACTAAAACGAGCTCGAGGTTTGAAACGACAAATGAGGACGATGAAACGGGTAAGGCAGGATGTTGAACTTTGCCTGCAACGCACCATTCAAGTTAATTAATTATCAAGTCAATGAATTGTGTGGCGTTGTGACATATAACATAACGTTATATAATTTAAATAATATTAGCTATGATGCGACGCCACATAACTGGGAAACTTTGTCTTGTAGCCCCTCAGAGTCAGAAGCAAGATCCAGCACCAAGCACCAGGCATGAGCCCACAAGTCCAGAGTGGGCAGGCAGGATTGCTCATTGAGTGAATATTATTAGAATTAATATAATGAAGAGTATGGTGTAGACCTGCTCTATATGAAAAGTGTCCTGAGATGCTAGATGATTCAGCACTACATTAATGAAACTGACCTGAATTGATCAGAAGGCTTTGGAAAAAGGGGAGATTTGTGCTGAGAATTATGACAATTTTTAAAATGTTATTTGGTGTCAGAAGCAGAGTCAGGAGCCAGTAGTGATGAGGGGATTGCTCCTGTCAGTATGGAAGGAACAGGTGAGCTGTTGTAACAGAGTGTGTGAACAAGCAAGCATTAGTTCCAATATAACCACTTTCTATGCCCAAACGATAGTAGTGACCCGTTATATTTTTGATTTTAATAATAATAGGTTGTGATCAAAAGTGGGCCGGTCTGAGGCATGAAACTCCAGGGCTGAAAATGAGTCCCACTCCGGCTCTGGTCTATAGATATTAGATTGAGTATTTACATCGGACAGGTTGGCACAAAGTTAACTTTTTCCACTGCACCCCAATGTTTAACACCCATTTTAGGGCGGGACAAGGGATTTTCAGGGGGAGATTAAAGGTCGGCAGAAGTTGCCACACAGAGGACGTATTCATCATCTGAAAGCTGGGAACCTGAAGTACATTTTGAGCTGCAGCTCAGCGCTGTCTGTCTAGTTTTTCTAGTCTAATAAAGATTTTCAGGCCTTTATTTATTCATTTATTTATTTGTTAAGAGTGTATAAGGGTTAGAATATTATGATCCAAGGATATGATGGCCACTCCCATGCATATTTATGTCTCATAAGGTGTTGCAGCAATTTTTGGGTTGATACGATTTGTTACATACATTTGGTGCAAAATTTAACCATTTCTGACCACTTGAGAATTGATAAAAATGGTCAAAAATCCCTGCAAAATACCACATTAGGACACCAAGACCTTGAGGAACACCATTGAAACATCCATGCTTTCATTTGCTGGCAAAGACTTTTGACATTTGGAGATTTCTGTCTGAAGTGCATTTTCTGCGATTGGATGGCAAGCACGTCTGTCTGTCTTCTGTCATGACTTTACTTTTAAACATTTTGGCTGTGGCTCACTAAGGTATTATCAGATCAAATTCACAGAAAACTCCATGCAGTGAGCAGGCCATGTTGAAAGGTCACATCTCGGCCGGTTTGCATTATATCAAGAATCACGATTTGTCCAGCTTAATCATGTGACTTGGTAGGATGTTCATGTGCTCTTCCTACCAGTAAAGTGGGATATATGATACACCCAGCACCACATAAATGGGGCAGCTTGTGGACCCACAGACTGACAGGTGAACTCTGGGAAGTGCAGTGCTAAAACACCTCAGCATCGACCGCTTTTTTGTATGTGTGAGGTAGTTCTGCCCTTGATTTGTTACTTTTGATAAGTGTGAAGAGACAGCTGTGGGATTGGCCCCTACACACTCCATAATGAAGCATAATAATAATGAAGACTGCAGGCCAAAACAACAACAACAGCAACAGCAACAAAAAGGGAACATAACTTCCCCCTTTCCTGGCATAAACCGAAACTGAATCTCATTTCATTTGGCTGCCATGATTCCTGAGCATTTTGGTGATTTATTCTTCAAACAAAGACTCAGAAACACAACCCAAGACGGTGAATGGAAAGTGAGTGACTGAATTTGTATGCATACCTACAGGTCAGCATTGCTTCATAACCATACAATGCATCATAACCAAGCACTGTGAGTATTCATTTCTAATTTTATGAATCATGAGCTGTTCCTTAGGCTACACACAGAGCGAATTGTGATCCCAGGGTCCACATTTGTTCAGTTCAAATAGAATATGTAGGGTGGGGAAGTCAAAGGGAATGAAATCAGTTTAAAATACATACAGATATTTTCTCTGAACTTGAGCTTTTATTGATAATTGTGAAGAAGTAATCATTTTGCCATGTATTTTTACTCCAGTGAAAAATGTACAGCATGTGCAACAACCCACCACACAGGGTTTGGCTGAGATTGAGCCTTGCCTTACAGGGAGCTGGGGCGCTTTTTCATCCAAAGCCAGCAGACAACTGGGAAGGAGAGCAGAGCAGAGGAGAGTTGAAGGTACAGTGAATATTGCTTCTAAAGCCTGAAACATGAATCACTTTAAAAAGGCCCACAGAGACACAAAGAAATAGCTGCAACACGAGCACACACACGCGGGCTCACAAAGCAACGCTGGCTAAAACGGTAATGTGGAGGGGAAAAATGACTTTAAAAGAGGGAAAAGTTCTTTCTTTTTTTCTTTCCTTCTCTCTTTCTCACACTTTTTCTCTATTTCTCCCTTCCTATTCTGTCTTCATCTTCATTATCCTTCCCTCTCTCTTTCTCAGATATCACCATCCAAGGAAGAAAATGATAAAAATGGAGAGAGACAGAGGGTGATATTCTTAAAGTCGAAATGAAATGGCATTTTGAGAGCCTCTTGCTTCCTTAATTTGAAGTATTGAGCTGCGCTTCCTCTTCTCATGCTCTAATGTCACTGAATAGATGTGCACCCATAATAATTTCAGCACGGCTAATTGGATGTCCATGACATCAGCTGTGTTTGTTAGTTTTTTTGTTGAATGAGCCACTATTGACATGATTGGTAGCAGTTTCACCGGAGACTGTAAATATACCACTTGCAAGAATATGTGAAGCCACCTCCAGGGGGCGATGTAAAGCAGGACAACTGGGCTAAACAGAGTAAAATGAACAGCACTCAATAGGACTTTCCTAGAAAATCAGCTTTCTGGAACTATTTAAGAAGAAAAAAATACTCTGGTTATGCAGCCAGTCAACATCACATAGCCCCATTTGACATTGCTGTCATTTTACAAGCATGGGTTTCACACCAGCTTATAATTATGTCTCTATTGTATTATGTTGTATTGGACTGTGTAACAATGACAATAATAGTCCAGTTACTGATAAATATTTGGAATCAAATATAGTGATAATTTTATAGCATTTAGCTCCACTGACCGCCATGTATTTGAATCTGTTTAGCAAGTGCTCAGCACTGCCCCTGATGGCCAAAAGACTGAACTGCACTCCTTTTTTTCTGTCTCACAGCAGCCAGTTTGGCTTTGGCTTTCATTCTCGACAGGTTTGGTTTCACCTTGTTGCTGCCAGTATTTATTTGGCTGAAGTCTAAATATAAAGGCTAAAGGCTAAATGTCGTTATTAATTCGTCAATCTACTACTGAGTTTTAATTTTTTTAAGAGATGATAAAGCTTGCAACAGGGAGACACTTTCATTTCAACTTCCAATATAAATCTTGTTTGAAGATTTATTTTTTTTTTTTAAGCTTTATTAAGTGGAGTGGTCTGCCTTGTAAGATACAATAGGTTCTTAAAAATTCCTCAAGTGAAACTGCTCATTTGATTCATTAAAAGTAAGTTTTTAAAGCTGATTTAAGACTTTTTTCCCCCTGTTTTTCACAGTAGCTCAGCATCTGAAACATCACACATACACATCACCCCACTCAGTTCAGCAGCACTGCAGTGGAGATTTGAGTGAATGATCCTCGTTCAGCGTGCTGTCTGTAGACATTGCTGTGCCTCTGAACAGCCAGTAGGGTCATATAGTTTAATAGTGTGCATGTGAGTGACGGAGTGAGTTTCGTCCTATGCTCATGATTTGCTTCACATTTTAAAAGGGGCCATAGTAGCCTAGAGGATAGAGAGGCAGGTTTGTGACCCTAAGGTTGCCTGTTCTGGGGAGTGCAAATGAATGAATATCGCTCTCCCTCAACAGTTACCGCTGAGCTGCCCTTTGGCAAGGCTTAAGTGAAGCTGCTCAGAGACCAATAGAAGACTGTGCTGGGCAGCTCCCAGCGGACAAAAATAAAAGAGTTAGGTTGTACCGGGCACCTCTCAGGTATGAACGTGTGTAAGTGGATGAATTTAAAGTAGAGCAGAGGTCAAAAAGCAGCATGTGTGCTTGGCAAACTTTTTGCCTAAATGTTAGAAAAGTATAGAGGCTCCGTCGTGCAGGACAGACTGTACACACAGAGGTGGGACTGCTGCAGACCTTCTCTCTGTGAGCTGGTCAGAGGGCTTATACATCAAAACATGACAACAGAAGCAACTATTATGGATCAACTGGCCTCGAGCAGGCACACACACATGAGCACATACACCTAGAGGCACTGCAATGAGCAGTCCTGATTTTTAACTCAAGTATTCAAACAGTTAAATATCCTTTTATTTGGCCTGAGAGGGCGGGGGCAAAGGATTTTTCCACAACTTCAGACTGCATGTTTGATTACCTACAATAACTGAAATGCTAAACAACTCACAATAAGGTCTGACCAAACATAATGTGATGGAGGATAAAGAGTGGCGTGTTTTCTGTCTTTAATTTTGTGATTCATTTCTACCTTTTCAGATATACTGCAAACACATTTTGTGATATGTCAAAGACAAACACTGCAACAATTTCTGAAATGGTTGCATTTTATGTCGAATTTTTTTCCTACCTTAATAAACCCGCTACATGCAGGAACCTAAGCTGCCAGTTATCACGTCGATCTTTATGCATTGAAAGCATAAAGGGCAAAACATAAGTAAGAGCTCAATTCACCTGCTGTGCCTGCACAACATGAAAGGAAACACACTATATACACTGCAGAGTACTTGCAAAATAAATAAAATTCCATGTTGCCATAAATAATAATACAACTACAAGACCTCTGTTCCAGTGTTTCTGATGGATCTTTCTGGGACGTTTATAGTTCTTAGAAGTTGATACGAAGAGGCGCACTTGCAATATATTTTATTATTATGTATTATATTTCGATGCTTGTTGAACCAAGAGACCGTCCTGGCCGCAGGCTGTTTTAATATCATCCACGCTACTTCTGACCGCTCTCCCCCTTGTGTTCTACTTGCTACTTCGGGCTATTTTTATTTGGGCTATTTCACTGCATTAATGTGATCCTTGCTACTTTTCGCTGTTTCCACTGTTTCTGGCTGATTTTTTGCGGCTTCGCTGTCTAAGAGAATCAAAGCATAGCATTAAAGCTCCCGAGCATAATGATGAGAGGCGTAGTGTATACCGGCCTCATTGCCTTTAACCATAACTCTGTCTGGTGCATTATTACTGAGGAAATACTGCACAAGTCCTCTATGACACACACTGACACACACACACTGGCTCAATAACAAGCTGGTGAAATGCTACGAGCCCCCAAGACAAAAAGAGACATACACAGAAAGACAAACAAGAAAAACATGGAAATACTTTAGCCGTAAAGTCTCTGTTGTGGATTATAAGAGAACAAATACATGCCCTGTTACAAAACCACAAGACTTTTTCACAAAGAGGGAGGGAGGAAAACAGAGAGAGAGAGAGAGATTAGCAATAAAGTCTGTGATGTGGATTATTACAGAGCTAATAGAAGATCTGTTCGAAAGCACCGGGATTTTCACAGGGAGTTGGTTTTATGGAGCTGAACAGGTGTCAGCTCATGTTTTCTGCTGGGACACAAACACTTGAGTGTCATTCTGCGTTTAGTGCAGTGCTAATGCGGTGTAGCCAGGCCAGCAGTCCACGGTGGGCAATCTGCTTTTCATCAGAAACCACTGGAGCGTAGGCAAGAGCAAAAAAAAAAAAAAAAAATGACAGAAAAAGTTTGTCCTGTTCGGAGTGTGGCCAAGACCACAATGAGCAAAATGTGCTGCAGGTCATCATTCAGCATGTAATTCAATGTTTGCACGGCATACAATTTTATGGGGACAATGTTAGTTTTAAGTGTGTGTCATAATGAGTGTGAGTGTGTGTGTGTGTGTGTGTGTACATGTGTGTGCACAGCTGGTAATGCCAGTGAATCCCATCACATGGCCAAGATGCTTTGGGTTTAAACCAAGATTGCATACGTGTGTGTGTGTGTGTGTGTGTGTGTGTGTTTTCTCTATTGTGAAAATCCATGGGGTTTTCACATAATCATCCTGTCAGTCTGTGATTTAAACTGCTGTTTAAAACTTGGGCGTTTTCATTTGCATATTTCTCTCTTATATGGGAAAGGATCCATTGAATTATTTTACTTTCCAACCCAAATAATGATTTGCTGACAAAATGCAAACACTGCCATGCATGTTAAATACTGTATGTCACAGCTGGCTGTGGCTAGCAATATGTTTACCCCAACTATCACTCTTCATCTTTCGTCTCTCACTCTGCTTTGCCAAAAACACAGTTTATGACAAAAACTTCACAAATTGTTATCATTATAAAACTGTATGAAACCCTGTCTCAGATAAAGCTCCAAATGTCATTTGGATGTCCTATTTTGAAGGAATTAGGAATCCCCTGTTCATTTCTCCCACATTTTATACATTTTTGGGTCCACAGAATCTTGAGAATGCTAACAAATGACAAGACTCTCAAGACAGATCTGTGGCCCTGCAAATTTTCCTCATGTTTCGGCTAACACATCTGTCTTCTTCCATGTCTGAAAGTGAAAATGTAACTGGAGGCGGCCCCAAATCTGCATCCACTTTGCAATCGTGTAAATTAGTCATCATCGAAATCTCATGCAGCGTAGCTATTGCTTGTAGCCTAGTATTCATTTTCACGAATACTGAGCCGTGACAGCTTCCAGTTTTGCTTGTGAAGATTATCAAAGAGAGAGGCTAGCTTTAGAGACCAACTAAATGGCGATATGAATTACGAGGCCCATAAATAAGGCTTTTACTGTCTAGAACACAAAATGACCATACCTGTAGACACTGGTCAGTGCCAGTGACTCAGTGATTTCTTTATCAGATGCTGAGATTTCTGCCTTTTAAAATTCAGTGTTTTGTTTTGTTTTTGACAGTTGACATCATATTTATGAACAAAAATAAATTTTAGTCTTGAGTTTTGACTTTCACATCTTTTACTGTCACGGTAACTGTTCATTTACATTGAATGTAATGTACTGGAGGCCACGTGACCACACCTCCCCCAACTTCCCCGTCCCAAATTTTGGCCATACTTCTCTGGTCACTGTAATGACAACACATGAATTGTTGGGTGAACTTTTCCTTTAAGTCAGGCATGCTTTCATTGAAAGCAGCTTTAATGTTCCTGGTTTTGTAATGCGATGGCCTCGCCGCGGCTCCTGTACTGGTTGACTGCCCCAAGCAAAACACAGGCTGCACTTGTGAGTGAGTTTGCAAGGTTAGATGTTGATTTGTGGATTTGAGCTCAATATGTTTACTACTCATCCAAAAGTATGTGATATCGACTGTTCATTCCTCCTACACTGTCTGCCTTGTAAGCCTCCCAGATGTGTGTGTATGTGTGTGTTTGTGAATGAGTGAAAGTGTGATGTTACTGCGTGCATTACACAACAGTGTGCTCTCATTACTGTATGTGGGTGGAATGGACTGTTGTGTGAATTGTGTGTGTGTTTGTATGTGAAATTGCATCGCTCCAGCATTCTGTTGGAACGCACTGTGTGCAAGTGTGTGTGTGTGTGTGTGGCTTGTATTCCTGCTGTTTCCAGTAATTTCATTGTGCCAATTAGGAGATTCAGTGACATTTCATCGTCTTCATCAGCACAAGCATACACTCACATCCTTGCTGAGGGACACCATGATGTGATTCCAGAGTTTCATTACTGTCACATTAACGTCCAGGCCTAACAATGTCTATGAGGAAAAATGTAAGAAAAATAAGGTGGGAGCTAACTAATTGTAAACTTGGCTTTTTCCCTCCATCCATCATCCTGCCCTCTTACTTACATCTGTTATCGATCCTTCCATCCGTCTGTCTGTTCGTTTACCTATTTTCTTCAAGACAGGAATAAAACTTGGCCCGGCGCTACCTCACACCATCCCTCTGTCCAAGCCTCCATCCACTGGTTCACTCATCCCCCAAGAATAAATTGAAGGCAGAGAATATATTCCTTTCTATCACAGTGGATTTAGGAGACCATCTCAAGTTAATGAGGGGTTTTAAAAGTTAAGAGGAAAACAGAGCAGAGCGTAATAGAGGAGACTTATTTAGGGAGAGGTGAGTGGGCATAAGTATTCTTGAGTGTGTGTGTGTGTGTGTGTGTGTGGCGTTGCTATATTTGTCAGGATGACTGAGCGTTGAAACCTTGAGGTAAGGACTTATTGGCAGGGTTGGAGAAATTTTTGGCCTACTGCCTTTTTGATAAGAGGCTGCTTTGGTTTTAGATGGAGGCTGGGCTTGAGGTTGGGTAAGGCTCGCACAATCACAGTGATTGAAAGCTACTTCTGTGTGTGTGTGTGTGTGTGTTCAAGGTAGACTTCCACCTTAAAACGTATTAAAAAAAAAAAAAAAAAAAAAAAAAAACAGCAGTTCCAGCAGTTCCAGCAACAGTGTGGCAACATGTGGGAGGTCCAGCATTAGAACTTCTGCAAATAGGACAATCTCCTCTATTTCATTTTTATTGATTCTGTTTATTCATGTGATTTAAGCTGCTAAGATGCTCCCTTCACTTGCTGACACCAGCTGCAAATTTGGGCACCTTCACTGAAACTACTGGCTGCTATTTTCTTTTTTTTTTTTTTTTGTGCCGCCCCTCCATTTGCTCGTTCACATCTCATTCAGTTAGAAACAGGTGTTACATCTGTCAGCTTGTATTATTCCCCATTTAGGTGTTCATGCTGCAAGTGTCAAATGATGCCAACAGCAGCAGCACATGTCTGTTGTGGTTTGCGCTGGGTCAGACAGCTTTAATGTTTGAGGGGCGTGATCAGTTAATTAGGCATAATTGGTAGAAATGATTTTTACCGTTTTTTTGAGACTAAATTACATTAATATTTCCCCATAAGAAGCCTGCACAATAAAACCCTGATGTTTAGGCAGAAGCGAATGCCAGCCCATTTCTCTGAGGACTTTCTGCATTTTGTAGTGAAACTCATTTTCCAAGATATGAGGGGCCAAGTTTGAATGCACATGTGGTAAATTAACTAATTGCTAAAGTAATTACATATTTCATTTTCCCAGACTTTTAAATGTACATATCAGTTTAAACAGGGGGAAAATTGACTTCGCCATTCTATTTTAAGTGATGGCGCTGCATTTGCATATTGCTGCATTTTTTTCATAATTTGTACACAGACATGCAAAATAGCCTTTTGCAGTTTGCAGTTTTTGCTTTTGCAAAAGCACGCACAAGCAATACATAAATACTCTTCGACGCCATGATTTCCAACACCTTTTGCAAGAACATCTCTCTTTTTGTTGAAGTTGTATAGGCAAGCCCAAAATAACAGTGTCTTGCTGAGTCTGTATGAGTTTCTGTTACAGTCATCTCTACAACTGTGTTCCACACAGTCTGGTTCTGTTATGTTTGTTCTGCCAAGTTACTGTGATCTTGTTGCCAAGGCCTCCTCTGTTCCAAGATCAGTTTAGACAATCAGCTGGAGAATTTGGGGTAACTCAAGCACAAAGTAAGCTGACAATGTGTTAAAATATATTTTTACTTGAACGATTAGTCAGAAATCTGTAAGTAAAAATGATCTACTTTGCTGATTCTGCCTATCGAAACAACTGGGAACAATCACACTCTCATTATCTCTAAGATCCTGTAAGAACCCCGGCGGCGTATGGCCTTTCACTGCTTTGTTATACAGGCTTTCCTTTAAATGCTGCAGAATACTTTAATGATGTGTCTTCAGAGCACACTGGCAGCGTCACTAAATTCTTTTGGCAAAGTTGAATTTGACTGGTGTCATTCACATTTAGCTTATCTGCATAGCTTAAATTATAACTGCTGTTTTGATATGCGGATAAAAGGAGAAAAATGCAGTTCCAAGAAAAGCAGAATGTAGGGGAGGCAACGGCTCCAAAAGAATGCCTGCAACTAAGTTACTTTTTGGGTTAATTTATTCCCACAAAGTATGTGATATCGACTGTTCATTCCTCCTACACTGTCTGCCTTGTAAGCCTCCCAGATGTGTGTGTATGTGTGTGTTTGTGAATGAGTGAAAGTGTGATGTTACTGCGTGCATTACACAACAGTGTGCTCTCATTACTGTATGTGGGTGGAATGGACTGTTGTGTGAATTGTGTGTGTGTTTGTATGTGAAATTGCATCGCTCCAGCATTCTGTTGGAACGCACTGTGTGCAAGTGTGTGTGTGTGTGTGTGGCTTGTATTCCTGCTGTTTCCAGTAATTTCATTGTGCCAATTAGGAGATTCAGTGACATTTCATCGTCTTCATCAGCACAAGCATACACTCACATCCTTGCTGAGGGACACCATGATGTGATTCCAGAGTTTCATTACTGTCACATTAACGTCCAGGCCTAACAATGTCTATGAGGAAAAATGTAAGAAAAATAAGGTGGGAGCTAACTAATTGTAAACTTGGCTTTTTCCCTCCATCCATCATCCTGCCCTCTTACTTACATCTGTTATCGATCCTTCCATCCGTCTGTCTGTTCGTTTACCTATTTTCTTCAAGACAGGAATAAAACTTGGCCCGGCGCTACCTCACACCATCCCTCTGTCCAAGCCTCCATCCACTGGTTCACTCATCCCCCAAGAATAAATTGAAGGCAGAGAATATATTCCTTTCTATCACAGTGGATTTAGGAGACCATCTCAAGTTAATGAGGGGTTTTAAAAGTTAAGAGGAAAACAGAGCAGAGCGTAATAGAGGAGACTTATTTAGGGAGAGGTGAGTGGGCATAAGTATTCTTGAGTGTGTGTGTGTGTGTGTGTGTGTGGCGTTGCTATATTTGTCAGGATGACTGAGCGTTGAAACCTTGAGGTAAGGACTTATTGGCAGGGTTGGAGAAATTTTTGGCCTACTGCCTTTTTGATAAGAGGCTGCTTTGGTTTTAGATGGAGGCTGGGCTTGAGGTTGGGTAAGGCTCGCACAATCACAGTGATTGAAAGCTACTTCTGTGTGTGTGTGTGTGTGTGTTCAAGGTAGACTTCCACCTTAAAACGTATTAAAAAAAAAAAAAAAAAAAAAAAAAAAACAGCAGTTCCAGCAGTTCCAGCAACAGTGTGGCAACATGTGGGAGGTCCAGCATTAGAACTTCTGCAAATAGGACAATCTCCTCTATTTCATTTTTATTGATTCTGTTTATTCATGTGATTTAAGCTGCTAAGATGCTCCCTTCACTTGCTGACACCAGCTGCAAATTTGGGCACCTTCACTGAAACTACTGGCTGCTATTTTCTTTTTTTTTTTTTTTTTGTGCCGCCCCTCCATTTGCTCGTTCACATCTCATTCAGTTAGAAACAGGTGTTACATCTGTCAGCTTGTATTATTCCCCATTTAGGTGTTCATGCTGCAAGTGTCAAATGATGCCAACAGCAGCAGCACATGTCTGTTGTGGTTTGCGCTGGGTCAGACAGCTTTAATGTTTGAGGGGCGTGATCAGTTAATTAGGCATAATTGGTAGAAATGATTTTTACCGTTTTTTTGAGACTAAATTACATTAATATTTCCCCATAAGAAGCCTGCACAATAAAACCCTGATGTTTAGGCAGAAGCGAATGCCAGCCCATTTCTCTGAGGACTTTCTGCATTTTGTAGTGAAACTCATTTTCCAAGATATGAGGGGCCAAGTTTGAATGCACATGTGGTAAATTAACTAATTGCTAAAGTAATTACATATTTCATTTTCCCAGACTTTTAAATGTACATATCAGTTTAAACAGGGGGAAAATTGACTTCGCCATTCTATTTTAAGTGATGGCGCTGCATTTGCATATTGCTGCATTTTTTTCATAATTTGTACACAGACATGCAAAATAGCCTTTTGCAGTTTGCAGTTTTTGCTTTTGCAAAAGCACGCACAAGCAATACATAAATACTCTTCGACGCCATGATTTCCAACACCTTTTGCAAGAACATCTCTCTTTTGTTGAAGTTGTATAGGCAAGCCCAAAATAACAGTGTCTTGCTGAGTCTGTATGAGTTTCTGTTACAGTCATCTCTACAACTGTGTTCCACACAGTCTGGTTCTGTTATGTTTGTTCTGCCAAGTTACTGTGATCTTGTTGCCAAGGCCTCCTCTGTTCCAAGATCAGTTTAGACAATCAGCTGGAGAATTTGGGGTAACTCAAGCACAAAGTAAGCTGACAATGTGTTAAAATATATTTTTACTTGAACGATTAGTCAGAAATCTGTAAGTAAAAATGATCTACTTTGCTGATTCTGCCTATCGAAACAACTGGGAACAATCACACTCTCATTATCTCTAAGATCCTGTAAGAACCCCGGCGGCGTATGGCCTTTCACTGCTTTGTTATACAGGCTTTCCTTTAAATGCTGCAGAATACTTTAATGATGTGTCTTCAGAGCACACTGGCAGCGTCACTAAATTCTTTTGGCAAAGTTGAATTTGACTGGTGTCATTCACATTTAGCTTATCTGCATAGCTTAAATTATAACTGCTGTTTTGATATGCGGATAAAAGGAGAAAAATGCAGTTCCAAGAAAAGCAGAATGTAGGGGAGGCAACGGCTCCAAAAGAATGCCTGCAACTAAGTTACTTTTTGGGTTAATTTATTCCCACAAAGACTACAAAGTGTCTTTCTTATCCTCTGTGTGTGTGTGTGTGTGTGTGTGTGTGTGTGTGTGTGTGTGTGTGTGACTTGGCGTGTCTCTTTATTTAAGGATCAAGAAACCCGGCTGCTCAACTGGCCATCGAACAACCAAAGGAATCAGAGGAGCAAAGAGGAAGCAAAACAGAGGCACCATGAGGAGAGACATGCTGCTCTGAAATCTTTGATACTAACTTTAAGAAAAAGAATGCAACTTTTTTTAAAAATTGCATTCTTATCCATTTATCCATTTCTTAATCTTAAGACTTGATATATTTGCTCTGTTATCATCTCCTTTGTCAGTTTAAGGGCAAAGCATGGATTTGAGTTCTCAAACGTCAATGAGGATAGGAAAAGGATTCCTTCTTAAAAGAAAGAAAAGAGAAAAAAAAAGTAGGGCAACAAGACACTGTAGAAGCTTCATTTTCCACAGTCATGCTCATTCAAGGAAAATGTAATTTGTGAGTTGCTGGCACTGATGCTGTCCAGATTGTGGCTGCACCTGGCTCTGTGCTCCAGCGGCCTGCTCTCTCTCAGGTTCAGCATGTGTGTCATCAGCTTCCTGCAGCCCTGATCATCCAGGCTGGGGTCACAGTGGGACACAGTGGGCAAATGCAGCACGAAATGCAAACACGCAAAATAGCTTCCTATAAGGTGTCAGTGCCCGAGCATGGCTTTGAAAACATCCTCCTTAACATTTGAAATGCTCGCTCAGTGACCTGACGACACGACGGTCAGATATGACGTATCTGACCTGCGCTTGGCACGCATTTCCATCGTGAAAATCCTTCATTTGCTGTTGGCTCCAAACCTCTGTTGTACAGGCTAGAGTGAGGGAATGTGTTGGCATCATGCATGCATCCTGGGCAGCCCATATTTGTGTGAACAGAAGGGTTTCCCTGCATGTTCCTTGTAAGATTACACGGTGGAACTGCTTCCTGCCTTCCAGGCTCACTTAGGGGCTCGGAGATGAGAATATGACTCCAATCACGGCTGCCAGCTACTCCTGGAAATCTGTGATTCCCCGTGATGTCAAAAGCAGGTGCAATTTGCTGCAGTTCAACAGGTTAGGGCAATGTTACTATGGAATCCAAAAAAAACAATGAACAAATGAATGGATAATGTTACATCAAATACTCAAAGGTGTGGCTGAGGCTGTGGATAGTATTTCTAGCAGAACTCAGGTATCCACACAGAATGGCTCTATGGCTCTATTTAGCACAGGCGCCTCGTCATCCAAGCTTTCATCATCTGTAATATCTGCTTTGATGTGCTGAAGGACATAATCAAAGGTAAAAGTCTGGAAAGCCAGAATGTGAAACAAGTCATCTGTGAAAGATGGCACCATATGCTCCCAGTAATGTGCCACTCTGTTGTGATCTTCACAAAGTTTGCAAAATAATTACAGGCATAAGGTCAGCATAAATAGGAAAACTAATGAAGTGACTTTGGGGATTTATTTTGTCAACATAATAATTAGCCTTCAAGCAGTCATCACATGCATTTCACCACAAGGCTGAAAACATTGGCTTGTCTCATCTTCTTTCAAGAATATTCAAAAGACCAGCTCGCTCTTTCATCACAAGTGCTTAACTTTATTGAACACGCCCACAGACACACCTATGGGCCGACACACACACACATTTTTCCCTGTATCTTTTATTAGGGACATTACATCAACTGTGCCAGCCTTTTCAGAAATGTTTGTTTTTATTTAAAGTGATTTTCTGACCACTAGAGGGGTCGAGAGCACAAACTCTATAAATACACAAAGCCATTCCGCCCTGGCAGATTGCTTGTAGGAACTGAAAGCAAAGAAAAAAGTATGCTTTTCAGATGGAAATGAGGGACATATTTTACTCATACAAGGCTCCTGTTGGTTTAATTGGATTACTTGAGTTGAAAATGTGGTGAAACTGCAGACACTCACTCGTAAGATTGCTGAGAAAAATCTAAAAATCACACCGTGGCCATCAAAGCTGACAGCAGCACCTCATCTGAACCCACCAAGCACATTTTAAGTGAGCAGCTGGACCAGATCGAGCTGGTCCTGCAGCTCAGACCCACAGGCCGCTGGTCTGAGGGGAACACAGGGAGTTAACCTGCAGAAACCTGGATCGACATCAGACAACTTAGCAAGAAATTATTCAAAGTTTACAAGAAAACGACTTGAAAATTAGCACCAAAAAGAAAACCGTTACAAACAAAAACAAAGAAATTACCTGAACTTAAGCAACCGAAATGTCCTGAAAATGAATGAATGAATGAATAAGAAAGAAAATGACTTGAAAATATTTTTTTGCTGCAACATCATTTTAACTATATAATTATAGTAAGTATATACTATATAGAAAGTATAAATGCAGTTTTATGGATTTTTATTTTTGATGATTTTCTCAGTATTTTTGAAAGAAGTGAACCCAGTTTGCTCAGGTTTTAAGGGTTAAACACACGTTGGGGTGGTTTTCCTTCGATTGGACCTTTAGAGGTAAACAACAACAACAACAACAACAACAACGATAATAATAATAATAATAATAATAATAATAAAGAAGAGTAAGGTTCCTGGGTGACTTCAGCTTTACCTGTATAGCAGCTTATACAACAGCAGTTCCACACACTATAATTTCCTACAAGTTCTAGAGAAAACCTCCACGCAGCCACAGGTCAAACTGGTGGTGCTGCCAGTAAAACTATCTAATAGTGCCATCAGACAACTTAGTATGAAAATAAATGATATCAAAAGGACCTGCAAGAAAATATTAAAGAGCTACCAAAAGGTGCTGAGCCTGGCAGAGGCGTTGATCTGCCATGATGTCAACAGAACAGCTCCTGCTCTTATTCCTTGTTGCAGAAGTAAGGTGACTTTTATACCATTTGATTTTGGGGTGTACCTTCAAGGTTGGTGAAGAGGTTGATGTGTAGATGGAAAATAGGATTTCTGCAGATTTGTTTTAAACACCTTGCAACTGAAAATACAAACTGTACATCAATGTCTATAAACATAAACAAACCTTTCAGGCATTAAAAATACATAAAATACAGTGCTTGCATACTGCTGGGGCTTTCATCTTGAGCTCTGATGGCAAATTTGAAAGTAGATATTGTTTCAAATGTGTTAGGTGTTTGATTGGTGAGGTTCGGGGCCTTTGATGTCACTGCACAGTCATTTTAGGGGTGAACAGTTTCACTTTCACATCTTATGACTTACATGAGGAACTCAGTGCAGCAAAATCCAACACTGGAGTGAAACAGTCGCAGTTATTACTGAGGAGAAATGAATTGCAAAATAAAGATGAATGTGCAGGAGTATCACAAAGGACAGGAGTTAAACGTCTGCACAGACATGACAAGTGACCGGGGGAGTGTGGGGGGGACTGCATTTCAACTGTAGTTTTTGTCATTTGCATGAAATCATGTGAAATGACCCCATCAGATGCAATATCAAAGACCTTTGCAGATTTGTACATATACATATTACATATAAATATTATACAGGAACTTTTTCTGTAAACTGCCAGTTACACCATGGGAAAAAATATCACCAAGTGCAAAACACAAATGCTCGAGTGATCAGCTCAGATTGTGATGAGCGGACCCACTATTAAGGAGCAGCAATAGACTGAAGTTATGATAGTCGCTGTACATGAAAAGAGACTCAAATATTTTTGGAGCAGAGACAGAGGAAGAGAGGGGAGAGAAGGGAAAATGGCGATGAGACAGAGAGAGAGAAAGATACATATTTGTACCTCAGTGCTTTGGCAATATTGTTGCTGAACTTTCATGCCAATGAAGCTCATTCAACTGAACTGAATTGAAAGATGAGATTTTACAAGGGAGGCCGGTTGGTCTAATTATAACAAACCTGCATCCAGCCTGAGCCCCCAAAGCTCAACACCACACCAGACCAGCTCCCACAATGATTTCTAAATAAGCATCAGTTCTGGGCCCAACCCAAGACCCACAGCCTGACAAGTATCTCTGATCAAATATATCATTTTCATGGTCTGCAAGGAGTCAACTTTCTCCCATGCATCCAGCTTGACCTCCAAGGACGCACTTTCAACAGTCTGATATTCAACCCTGGCTATTTTTGCATCCAAGTCGCCCATGTTGACCAACTGACCGAGCCTTCATCACTGTCAGTCTGTATCAGACAGACCAGTAACTTCCCCTCTGCCTATGAACCTGCCTTTGGCCAGTTAGTGTGAAAAGTTCATCTGTACTTTCTTGTCATATGATCAACCTTTCCACCAAGTTTCATGCAAATTAGTTTAGTTTTTAGTTTTTAGTTTAGTCATGTTTATTTCGAATATGTCCATAAAACACAATTCTGCAATTTAAATCATAGAAAAAAAAAACTGCCAAAAAAAAAAAATACAAAATGAATAACAGATTCAAATAGCAAAAAAGAAAAACAAAACAAAACAAAACAAAACAAAAAAAAAAAAAACAAGAACAAAACAAAACAAAAGAATCTAAACATATCCGAAAAGGAGTGAGAAGAAGTAAAACTTATGTACTCTCACCCCTCTTATAATGGCTTACATTAAATATTTATGTTGACTTCTTCTTTTTTTTACTGCTTATACTACTACTCTTATAAAAATATATTACTCAATTTTATATCAATATATATATCAATATATATCAATATATCAATATATATATATATATATATATATATATATATATATATATATATATATGTATATATATACATACATCTTTTTATACTATATAAATATATATAAATATAAATATACACATACATATACACATACATATACATACATACATATACCCACATACACACACACACACACACACACACACACATATATATATATACACACATACACACACACATACATATCCATATATACATACATACATATATACATCATATCATACATTTAGCCAATACTATCCTAATTCACATAAGTATAACACAACAAAATGTACACACTATACCTACAATATACCTACAAACACATCGACTCTTAATATTAATCCTTTTGTAACATTTGGAGATACCCTGCTAACAAAGAAAAAGACAAATAGATGGGATGGGGCGAAAACATAACCCTCGTCCTGCTCCAGTGTTGGGCATAACATTTTTTGTAAACTTGAAGAAAGCTGTTGAAGATGAAAATAAAAAGACAGTAACACTGAAGATTTTTTTTTTTCCACTGGTTGCTTTTCCTTGTACATTTTTTTCACCCATAGCCTGTCTGAATATAATTAATATTCACCCATGCTTGTACCTGTAGATTATTTATGTATTTATTTATTTATTTATTTATTTCACACATTACACACTTATTTTGTGAATTACATGTCAGGGCCTGACCCAGTGCAGAGTTCTGTGTCATGTGCTCTCAGCATGTCTTTACAATAGTGCACATCCCAACTCCTCAGTTGACTGAACACCAAAGAGGCTGATAAGAATATTTATAACGTATTTGAAAGATTATAGAAAGACTATCAAATGTTTGATAGTGAATGTTTGCTCGCTCACTAAAAATACTCGGTTAAGGTTAGAAAAAAGGTTGCTGTTGAGGTTAGGGTTAAGGCTTGTTGACATGGTTCAGGTTAGGAAAAGGACAGGGTTAAGATTGGGAAGCATCAGGTATCGTTAGCTACCTAATTTAGCGAGTGTTTACGAATAGTAGCTAGCTAATGTTAGCCACCTAAAAACAAAAACTGCTCCGGCTTGGATTTAAAATCTGGTCAGCGGAGTGAAGGTCGGGTTGATGGACCCCACCAGCCTCTGATGCACGCTTTGTCGCCCCCTGATGCTACACCACAGTGTTGTTCTTTACAGGACCACTAGAGGTCGCTCAACTTTCAAACAAAACTATAGGTCGTAATAAACTGCTGTTCAAATGCCATGTTGGGTGATTTTTTGCTGGAGGACAGCCTCACATCTCGCACAACCATCATGAACACATTTCATTTCTACACATTTCATCATGAAAAGAAAACGTTAAATCCTAACTCACTATATATGCAAATCCCTGTAAATGCATGGATTGTTAAAACTTATGTAATGTGCATTGCTCATAATACACGTTTTTCAGTGTGATGTAACTACAATACAATAGACATTGTTGTTGCTGTTATGCAAGAAATATTAAATCAAAACTTGAGTTCTGTTTTGTTTGGCTGTTTGTTTGGGACTGCATTGAAAGGTTTTTGGAAACTACATTTAATTAGAGATCCTCAGCTTACCAGTGTTGCCATAAATATGACATAGTTATGCTTAATGGAGGTTAACAAGGATCTGAAAATCTGGCTCATCTTTATTTTTGGTGCTGGCACATGGGACTGCACCATTGTCTACAGAGAGAAAACCCTGGACGGGACAACAGAGAGAGAAAGAGAGAGAGACAGAGAGAGAGAAAGAGAGAGAGAGAGACAGACAGAGAGTGTCTCCCAAATGGGCAAGAAAACAAAGTGAGCCAGCCTCGATAATCCAGTGGTAAAAACGGCAGAGTTATGTGTGCCAGTAACTACAGATGGTAATAAGTGTCCATTGTGTGAGTCAGAGCCATTGAGTTAGAGTTTGGACATTGCTTTTTTTCACTTGCTGCCATGTTAGTGCTGCTTTCCTGCTCTATGCCATTGCTAAATAACAGGTGATGTCTTTCAAATTTTAGCATTAGGGAACTTATCGTGGCAATCTTACTGAGGGTACTGTTTTGACAGTCATGATGTCAGCAACATCAGTTATTAGATATTTCCCTGTCTTTGCTCAATATGCTATAAAATGATGAGTATTAATATCTTATTAACGCCAGCAGATGAGTCAGGCTGTACGGTGCAGGTTACTGGATGGCCTGTGTGTACCCATTTATATTTTGCAATCAACACTTTCTGAAGAAGAGCTGGCAGCATGTTGCCAGTGGTACAACCTGGACAAACCCCTTTCTCTGCTAATGGCTTTGAATCCAACAAAGGGAGGTGGAGGGAGGCAGATTACAGAAGGAGAGAATCAGTCGATGGCTGTGCCAACAGCTAGAGGCGGAGGTGAGTATTTTTGATGTGACCACGAGCTGAAAAACATAGATTTTATTTTTACCATCCATGAGGTTAAGGAGATTTTCGTAACTGATATGATATTGATTCAATGGTCTCTGCTCTCTCTCTCTCTCTTTCTTTCTTTTTTTTTTTTTTTTTTTAACTTGTTGATCATTTGATCCTGGGTTCTAACAAATCTGGCCTTGACCCACTCTTATGTAATTTTGAGACAGTTTATTTTTTTGAGTACTCCCTTCCATTATGTGCTGAAATTCAATGTCCAAACTGAAAGCAGTCGTTTTGTTTCCTCAGCAGACCACTGCATGCTCGATTGCTTCGATTTCTCTGTTGTCTCCATCTTCCCCTATAAAATAATACACAGCCACTGTTGTTGCTGTCACTCTTCCTACTTCAGGTTCCTCTATTTTTTGGTTTCAGCTAGATTCTGAACCAATTTGCTTTTGGTCAAAACGTTCAAAGAGGGTCTACATTAGGTTTGTGAACTGTAACAGTATCAGATCCGTGTACAGTCAAGAACCTCTTTGGAATTCAATCTAAAGCTACTCAGTAAAAACCTTTTCCATATTTTTTTGACGAAATGTAATAATAATGACACAACAACACAAATGCACACACACACACACACACACACACACAACAAACCTTTAAATCAGTCAAACAGGATACAGAGACAGCGAGAAAGTGATGATGTAGATGTGGCCTCATTGTTCATAAAGACAAACGGAGCTCAGGTCGGACATATGGACTATACTCAGCAGTGCATGCTATTATTCTATTTGTTCTACTCTAGCAGTTTTGCATGGTGAAACTTCCTAGGGAGCAGCTTATGGTTTTCTACCAAGGTCAAGACTATCTCTCCGCCCTGTGTATTCCATACATATGGGAACATATTCCATGTGTGCAGGAACCTTCTGTTCTGGTACAACACATGCCTGCAGTGTTTTTCTAAGATATATCTCTAGGTTGAAGTCCAAAAGCCTATGAAACTGCAGTTAAACCATATGCAACTAATACTGTCTGCTGGAATCTATATTAATGGTATTATTTGGGGTAGGAGATATTCAGTGGTATATGAAACACTCCACACATACATCTTTTGCAGTGACTAATCCTCCCTGCAGAGGGGCCCTTGTTTCAGTAGTTCATATTAAGGTTAGTCACGGCAATGCTGTGGAGCCTGGGAACAAGAGGAAAAGCTCTTATGCCTCTTCCAGCAACAGAGATGGAAATCAGACTCACTGGTGTGACCCCAAGTTAAGAACCATAGAGGCCAGAGATTTGTCAGGTTTTCTGTCAGAATTGTGACCACCCATAATTATGCCGCCTCCTCTTGCTCTAATGTCTGTCTCTATCTCTGGTGTAACTACAGGGTTGCTTTAAATGCAGGCACAACCGTTACTCCACACTCCTGTCCAGTAAAAGAGACAGGATAATCTTAGACATGTAACTGTGATCTCACTGGGTTCTTTCCCACAGCATTACAAGACGTTCTCACTACAACCCAGTGACATACATTAAATGCAGAGGCCAGTAGATTTTAGTATCTTCTTCCACAAAATTCTTAAATTTGCTCATGCTAGTTATACTGCTTCCTCAAAATGAACGAGGCAATGATTTAGTGATGTTAAAGTGCTATTCTTAGCACCTTTATCAAAACATGCACCATTTGACACCAAAGTGAGTGGCATAAAAATAAATCCATATATTATTAGCGTGGGTGACACCAGTAGGCAAGGAACCCATAGGGCTGACAGTGTTCCACTCTCTACATACTGAGCTGAACTGGCCCAGGACCAGGTTATTGTTTAGAGAGGGAGGACTGTGGATATGAAAACAATGAGAGACAGGGGGTGTAATTCTGTTCAGAATCAACTGCGACAAAAAGCAACAATGAATGTGCCAACAACCACAGGTGGAAATCAGTATCTTTGGTGTGGGTCCAGGCTCAAAAGTATCCAGCTTTGCTCACAGGATTTTGCAAGGTTGTATATTACTGGCCACATTCAGACCTCTCTTAAGCCTCCTGTCCATTTAGAGAAAAAATTGAAAACTTTGAAAAGGGCCTTGTTACCTGAAATATAAGCGTCAGCATTCTGAATCATCCAAAACTTTAAAAAAATCCACATTTATCTGGTACCCAGAGGCTCTAGTGGCTTTCCTCTTAGAAAATACATGCAACATTGTACCTGCTGTCTCAGTCGCATGACAGATCTGAAGAAAAAAGACAAGAGCTTTTGAAACAAGAGTTCTTCATTAAACACACTTTATTCATCCTTCAAGGTGGAACCTCTTTTCATGCCCTCTGATTGGAGTATAGCCTCAGCCAGGTTGCAGCCCTGCTCAAGGACACTTTGAAAAAGTGAGAGACAGTCTTGTTAGTGAGCCAAACACCTGTCAGACTTGACAAATTAGGACAAATAGGTTTTTATTTTTAAAAAAGCCTGAAAAATAAAACATGATTCCAGGAAGTATAATACTGTGGCTTTTAATTTAATACACTTTTTCCTGTACCGTGTGTAACACCCTTCACAGCTCCCTACTGGCCAACTGGAATTCAACCAGGGTAATGCTGTGAAGCATCAGGCTGCCAACAGCTACAGGTGGAAATCAATCTCTTTGGTGAGGGTCCAAAGTGAACTCCACAGAGGTTTACTCAAACAGATATCTGTGGTAAGCCATTTTGGCCTCCGCTCTCTCTCACCAGACTAAAATTAACTTTCATGTTGACCTCATGAAATGTCCAAACTTTGCATTTCAGTGAAGCGGAGTGGACACTTGCCCAGGTCGAAAATCTATCTGGTGTACGTATGCATGCCAACAACTTAAGACGGCAACCAGACGCAGCCTGCTTTGATTTCGAGCCCAAGACGTAGATGTTTTCCTCCAAGCAAGATGTCTGCAGGAACAGAACATCTGACTTTTATCCTTGTGTGGCCCAGACCTCATTGGATTTCACTGCAGTCCAAACATCATTAGAGATGGGTTAAAAGAACTTTTAACCTCAAAATGAAAATGTTGTCATCATTAACTCACTATTACTCATCTACTCACTTCCAGACAGTCATTTTTAACAATCTGTTAGCTGGAGGGAAGCCCACTTAAGTGGCAGGAGACTAACAATAATACGAAATAATACCAAATGCAAAATTGAGTAAATACCGGATTTTCACTGCTATCACATGGCTACAAAACATTATGCTACAGACAGAGATCTGACGATAATTTGATTTGGAAATCAAACCCTGATCCCAAGGGTCTTCGAGGGGCTTCCAGCAGATCCTTAGAAAAATAGTAGCATCTTCACTACAATTTAATTCACTAAAAGTTGTTGTGATATAGAAAATGCATGAGAGGTTATGATAACATTATTTTTTAATCTCACCAGTTTGAATTCATTCGGCAATGTTCAGCATTAATACTTGATACCAACCAAAATATCTTTTTATATCAGAGTCCCCATAGGGCAGAATCCCTTTATCCACAGCTAAATGAAAGTCAAATTTGGGATCTGGAGCATGAATAATTTGGAAAATCCAACATCTTAACAGCCAGACCCTGTTCATTGTAATTGTTTTGGCTGACATGGAGCCACAGTGGTTATCATTTTTTTGGTGGTCGTACAAACTTTAACTTCAGTGGAGTTAACATTGACATTAACATTGAGGTGTGCAGATACTGACACAATTTTCATTTCAGGGTGCACTGGTCCTTTAAGGGCATTAGATTGGTAGAGCATTTGGGTAAAACTGTGGGCGTCCTAGTGTGTTGGCAGGGCAGGGTGTGTTCAAATCCCCCAGTTTATCACATCTGTCACCCTCCAGTGTGCAATGTCTGATAAAGCAGGGCATCAAAGAATTTGATTTAAAGCAGCCTTATTGGGGACACAGCATGTGGTCCTATCTATAGTCAGGGGGCCATGCAGTTTTATCAGTGATCAATTGGAGAAGGGCTGTAAAAAGTGTCTGGTCTACAGAGATTGCTCTACAATCGCAGGAGAGTGGCCATACCCTGCCTTATTTTAGTCCATATGACGCATTTGGACAAACTCTAAATCGCTAATTGAAGCACAGAGATCCTGTCTGCTTTATACCTTTGGCTAACACCAGTGCTGTTATTTTTTTTCTGTTGGCTTAATCCAACTCGAGATCTATCTGCATTCATTTTTCCTATGCTTAGAGATTAAACCAAAGATACTTTTAGCTACTGGCACAAAAACCTCTACGTTTTCCACTCTACAAAGATGCGACAGTGTTACTCTTGATTTGTCTTTGTGATGGAGTTCAGAGGCAGAGCCAGCCTGGCCAACAGGAAGATTGAGGATTGATGCCAGGCCAGTCCACATTTTTACTGAAAATGTTTATTTATGTCTCTTTTGACATATTTGTAGCTAAATTCATTGGTTGTTTCCATTATTAGACACAAAGGAGTGCCATATTATTACACAGTGAGGCTAGTATATATTTACTGTGGAACCTCTTTGTATAATTGCACATCAGAGAGTAAGTACCAGACTCATACACCTAGCTTACGGTAATGGATGTTATTTAAACAGCCCTGATGCACTTTGCATCGTCTATCTTTTGTGCTCACTTTCACTGTTGCACGTTTGTTAGGTGCTGTAAATGTCACAGTTATTTTTCACCTTAGCCCAATCAAATTGCACTAGCCCGGCTTCATGGCAATAAAAGAGTTTTGAGCACCTCCAAGATTCAGGTCCATCGGTCTTTTGCATTATTTAGAGCAATAAAAATGGAATTAAAATAGGATTTAACATACCCCTTTTCACTAATCAGCAGAAAAATACCTTAAAAGGTCAAAGAGAAAACAAATGTCAGTATTTAAATGTAACATATAAAGCAGCAAATAACTAACTCCAAAAGTATTGCTTTATGGTGGTGCACCTAGGCTGTGGTGTAACCTGCTGTTTTTGGACAATATAAAAGTTGAATGGATGATCACCCCTGATGATTTCAGGTTACATCCTCTCCTGCATCACGGTAGTCCCTGCAGCACACTGTAAATGTTTTAGTGGATGATTGTGTCAGCTTTTGCATCATTTTAAATGTCCCACATCTGAAGGGCCACTGATATAGCTTAGATGTTTCATTTATGTGTTCATATCATGCAGCTGATACATCTAAAAACCAAAATGGAGCTCAGGGGTTTCAGTTTTGTTTTTGTTTTTCTCATGGAAAGATGGAGATCATGTGAGATTGTGTTACATAGGGTTTGGTAATACGGCAGTTCCTCTTACCAACCAAATATCAGCACATATATAACCAATTCCTGATATATTTATCCATGGATAGAGGAAGGACAAATCACACACTCTGAAATATGAGTTTTAAATGTATACAGAAGGGGCATTTTTACTTTTGAAATCATCATATTGAGTCCTAGCAGTACAGGGAAATGGTGCACACGTGTTTAGGTTTTAAATAGCTTAAATATTAACTTAACATAATGTATATAACCCTGCATATGCTTCCCAATTAGTATGGAAGAATCCAGAAGTCCATTCCCGATGCATTTGATCAGTCCTCATACATTAATACAGCTTTCCTAGAGTATGAATACTTATCCTTCTGCAGATAGGGATGCTTGCCTTGGTATTTCAGTTGCTACTGCAGAGTTATGGTTGCCAAAAAGCAAAGTCAAGTCACTCAATCAGTGATGCGACACTTCACTTCTTCATACCTATCAGACTTCATCATGGTTTATAGCACTTGAGCAAATAATTTTCGACAAATCCCATCTGTTGTTTACTGAGCTGTGCCTAATAAAAATGAAGCAAAAGTTGCACAAGAGTGAAAACTTTAAGCTGCATTAGGCAACATTTCTATGTCAAAGCACTCATGATTATGGCTTAAATATAAAGTGGGCCTGCAACAGAGGGTGGGGGCGTCTCATCGCTCTCACTGAGATGGCACGGATTCACCCTATTTGCCTGAATTAAATTCTGGTTTGGGGTACGGACACTAATCCACCCGCAGGATGTGACAAATTAAAACGTAACAGAGACATCCAAAAGTGGCGTCCAGAAAAAGCTGGCCTCGGCAGTGTAAGATGTCCCTTTGGTGTTCTTTGGTATAAAGCATCACAGGCTGGCTGGGTTAGTAAACATGAGTGTGCTGTGTGCAGTTTACCCACCTTACATTACAGGATTTTTTCGGTACTGAAGTTCAAACAATTCTCAAACAGTCACATCCCGCCGCCAGCATGTGTAGTGCACAGTGCAGTTTTAACCCTTAACTATGAAACTTTAACAGTTTTCACAAAACACAGCTTAGCGAGATCCATACATCCTTGGCATGAATACACCATGGGATCATCCAGAATCTGCCCGCATACTGTTCTAATTCTCTGTTTTTGTGAAGGTCATTCAAGCAAACGGCAGCATCTGTGTGTGTGAATGTCTGTGTGTCGAACCTGAGGCCCCACCAATTGGCATTCCAGCCCACATGTAGTCATTCTGTCTGTCTGATTGAGGCTGTTGTCTAAATGAGGAGCGGTTAATTACCTCCTCACAGCAGCTCTGTTCACCATGCAGCCAGCCCACCAAGACCACAGAACAGAGCACAACACGACACCCCTGGTTAACAAATTAGACAGAGAGGAAAATAGAGGAAGGGAGAGGGGGAGATAGAGAAGCTGATAGAACCAAACAGCCTGGTTAACAAATGAAAGGAAGAAAGGGGGAGAGGGACGGAGAATGGAGAAATAAGTTAAACTGGCTGGATGTAGCCGGCAAACAGATGAGAGTGAGACAGGAAGGAAGGAAGAGGTAGAGTGATGGGGAACCACATAGCAAGGGAGAAAGATGGAGAGAAGAAACAAAACCACGGGACGCCGGTGAACAAATGAGAGGCTAAAAGCGGGAGACAGTGAGACGTTAAAACAAATGAGAGAGCGGGAGAGGCTCAAGCAAATGAGAGGGAGATGCTCGAGCAAATGGGAGATGGAGAGAGCACTCGAGGAGAGAGGGAGAGAGGTAGAGAGAGAAAAACCAAACTGACAACCAAAACCACAGGAAGCTGCTCTAACAAATGGGCCACCGCTGCAGCCTACCAGCGCTGTGCTGTGATACGGCCCATTTTTCATTAACGCTGTGATTTATCAACACAGTGCTGAGAGGATCGTAGCGGGGGCTTTTGATTAAGGCCATTAGATATTAGACATTAGCCGCAAGATTACTCACACTGCTGGGGTACGTTTGATTTTTATGCCGGGGCTAGCCCAGGGGCAGCCACTGTGCCCTGCTGACTACACTCTTTGAAGTAGCTCTTGTCAATGATGGGGTATCCCAGCGGCTCAGCGGGGCTAAGGATCGTGCCATAGGTTAAGTACACTCCGGTGAGTTTGATTCTGGATTTTGACCTTTGTCACGTTCCACTATTTCTCTGTCTTTTACATCACTCTCATTGTATATTTTCTCCTTTATTACATGCAGAATGTGTGTGTGTGTGTGTGTGTGTGTGTGTGTGTGTGTGCTGTAATGTGAATGTATTTGGCTGTTTGTCAGTTTTCACTGGAACAAAAAATAACAGCTGCTCTTTTATTCTCCAAGCAGCAACTGATTTTTTTTTTTTTATTATTATTATTCCTTTGGTTCATTTTGATTAATGCACTTAAGGACAGCTGCAAACAGTTTATGCTCTTTGGCCATGTGTCTTGTATATATAATTTAATACATGTTTAGGTGAAATAATATGAAATGTGACATCAAAACAAAGTCACAGTGCAGACAAGAGTACTGTAGGCGCTTAATTAAAGCCATTAATAGAAGACATTAGCCACAGGATCATACTGCTGGGTTAAGTTGGATTTTATGCAGGGAAAGTGAGAGGCTTACTGGCCGCGTTCATTTTGGGGCAATTCTCAGCAGTGACAGGGCATTCTGGTGGTCCAGCAGGTCCTCTCTCCCCCATGGATCCTGTTACACTTCATTTGATACCAGAGGCAGAAATAACCATAAATGTAATTATTAGAGGGAAAAGAAATGGCTCTTGCAAAGATTTGCAAAGGCAGGCTTTCCTGCCTTTGCAAGCTGAGGTAATATTAGCAGTGCAAAGTTGAAAAAAATTAATGTTTGCCATCAAAGTGAGAGTTAGGATTCTTAGCCATATGCTTGTATTTGTTGCAGAAATACATCCACCAAGCTTGGCCCAGAACACCCTTTGCTGACGAGAACAAGAACTGGAGAGCTTCATCGAGAACACGCTGCTCCAGAATGAATGTGGTAGATATTGACCGGACAGCAACATGATTTTGAGTGGAAACATAAAGCTGAAAAAATGTTTTGAAGGATGCCAAACAACACACGCTTATTTTAGTTTCACTTTCAGTGGCAGTGCTACTATGGAAAATCCTCCTGCCATTTTGGAAGCCAGGGGTCTGAAAAGAGAGTGGAAAGCTGTTGTGCATTCTTCAATACAGTCTTTCAGGTTTTCAGAAGCTCGATTTGTCAGCATTTTGGAGGAGTGCACTCCCAATAAAGGCCCCTTTCTCACAACAAGGAAGGATTTAATGGACCAAACTTGGTGGATATATTATACTCACATAGAGCAACAAATATGACCATAGGGCTAAGAATCCAAACTATGACTATCATCTTTTCATCTTTTTTTTTTTTCTGAGTCATTGCATAAGTGAAATAAATCCAATGCAGGCACCAAGCTCATAGCCATGCAGTTCAGTACAACAGACTGATGTAGCCATATTGGTCACAAAGAAACTAGGCCGCGGATCTAAAGAATGGATTTTGGAAGGTAAAACCAAGCTAAACTGTGACAGTCATATGAATTTAAGTTGCTAACTGACTTCATCTGTCTCCTGTGTGGCAGCATCACGTTAATCAAACAACAGGACACTCAGGCTGGTGCTAAATAAATCTTTTGACTCTCCCCATGGGCTGCGGTTTTCTGGTGAGTGAGATAATAATTATTGCACACAGCAATTACTGTATCTTGCCACTACTTGATATTGTCTCTTTGGTGCAGCATGAGGAGTTCACATCCTGGTGCTGTTAAACATTACTCACACTAATTCACTTCTAATCTCTTGGAAATAATCAATTACTCTGATCATCTGGGTGCTTAACAATATTGTGCTAAAGTGACAAAATCCAAGTGATCGCCACCTTTTGCTGTAAACTGTTAACAGAGAGTGGACTAATCTACAGGAAACCTCTCAAGTTAAAGCAATGTGCTAATCTCTGACTCAATTGTATTATTGAATGAAAACACGAACATGTGCTTAGGATTTAATTTTAGTTTTTTTGTTCCAAGCAGAGAGGAAAAAAGACCAGGAGAAGTACAGGCCTTACGGCCTCCATCTCCACACAGTCCTGTGAATGACATCACCTTTGTGCTTGTGAAGTGCTTTTAAGTCCTTGCGCTTGAAAATCACTTGATAAGTGTTCTCATTTATAGGGACCCACTATGCTGGCAGCCAAAAACTCTGGTCATCTTTTGGAGAGCAGTCTGGCTCAATGGCTTTTGTTTGAATATCAGAATTGTAAAGGTAGAACCAAAACCTGTTATCCTTTACCTTGGATCGAGGGCTGCACTGACCAAATAGGTGGTGCAAACTTCCTGTTACGTTGTAGAAGGAAAATGTCCTCTCTCTGTGTATTCATTAAAATTGGTAAGTTGTCTCTATACTCTTGGACTGCAAAATGTAAGGTTTCTGTGTTTGAGCATTTTAGACTTTTACCTCGAGTTGCTCTCAAAAACTAGCACAGCATATTCAACAGCAGAATCTTCAATGCTAGAGCAGCCTAGGGAGTCTCTGCACATACGGGTGCCTCCATCCCAGAGGTCCATTTGAGCACTGGTTGTGTGCAAATGAGTAAATACGCAACCAGGCTTGCAAAAGAGAGGTACGTCGAAAAAGACTGTTGTGGTATGGATGTTGGCGAATTCAGAAACTCTAAATTTAAAAGTGAATCGTTTGATATATGTCTGCAAACTGAGTTATTGTGTCTGTTTTTAGCCTTTGATCCTTCGGTCCTGGTCATTACTCCACTGCTCTGAGCTCTAGCCTGTAAAGCATCCACTCAGTTTGGATTGATTGGTTTTACAATAGTAGAAGACATTTTAACATGGGATTAAAACTGCAAAGGATTAAAAAAAATCGGACCGGACAGATATCACATGAATAATATATGTTTATTGATTCATGTGTCCCTTTAAGCCCTCCGTATCATTGTTTGAATCTAGGCCTGAATGGATTTTCCATCCGTTCAGATAAAAAGCTTTTTATTTTGCTTACTGATCAGCCCATAACAGACATCTCGATTCTTTCATCACCACGATGAGTGGGTTTGATAACCACTATCTTCTCAAGAGGCGGACAGAGCCGTTGCCATAACGATAACCCTGTAATCAGCAGAATAATGATGCCAGACTCCAGCCAACCCTGTCACGCAAAGCTGGCTCACCAATGACTTGGCGCATATACAGTGGTTATTGGAGGGGAGACTGTTAGTGAGTATCTCTTGCCTACTTGACTCCTTCTCTCTGAATGTTGACCACTTTCTTTTCAGCTCACATGAAGTCAGCGTCATTCTGACTTTTTCCTCTCACACACACTCTCATCTGCTTCCCTTGCCTATTCTTTCCCCTGACTTCTAATTCAATTACTCTTTTGTCTTATCTGCCGCTCCACTGCTCTATCCAGCTAATCTGATTATAAAGGAGAGCTGGCAATTAAAACACAGATATGAGAGAGAACTATCCTTCATGCACGCTGCATTAATGAAATCCAGCTTCATGCCTCTTATGCAACTAAAGTTCAAGTGGGTGGCACACTCAAGTTAGGAGGATGGCCTTCTGGGGAGCGCACTGTAGATGTCAGGCTGCCCTAGCTGAAAATAAGCAAAAAAAAAAACCCTAATATCAAACAGGCTGCTGCAGCCAGTTTATGCAAAGCACAGAGGATGTACCCACCTCTGTTTTCAAAGGGTGCATAGCTTGTTCTCAAACTTTTTTTTTTCTTCTGTTTGTTATTGTAAGGCTACTTGTTTTCATGGGATGAAACAATGTTATTGCTGCAATGTATCATTTGTATTTTCACAAGGTGATAATTTTGCTTTGAAAGGATCAGACGTTGGGCTCCTGCATTATCCATAAGTTAACCAGTGATGAAAGATGTGTCTGACTTTCTGAGTCCCCGTTCTCTTTTGTTTTGTTTTTGCTGTGTCTTTGTTTTTGTCACTTGCTTTCTTTGTTTTCTGCAGCCTCTGCCTCTGCGTTTCTCTCTGACTCACTCTTTGGTTCTCATTATGTATCTCAAACATGGCCAACTCTAATTTAATTTCACAATAAGAAATAAGAGCTGCAATTTGAAAACACATTTTGAAAGGATGTTTACCCAATGAAGGACGACCAGTGACACTTACAGTAACTGAGTGGAGCTTTGAAGATGGATGTGGATGTGATCTTTCATTTGTCTGACAGATGATGATATCGGTAGATGGAGGTAAATACAGTAGAAATGTGATGCATTCAGCATGGCAAAAGCAAAAGTTAGGTGCTGCATTCTGGAAACAAACTAATGCACTATACAGTAGATGAATGTGCACTGTAGTTACAGCCAAGAAAACACTAAATGCATAATCAGGTGCAACTGGAATCAGCAGTGAAATATGACACATTTTTGTGGCATTAAGGCATTTGAAAAGACTTTGAAAGACCTGCCATTGAATTTGAGTTTCTGATTGAACATACTGTAGCCAGTGAGGGTTTTGAAATTATAAATATGAGGTACAAGAAGGCCAAGACAGGTTGGGCATACAGTGCAAGTGCACAATTTTACTGTAGATATTTTAATATTTCAAGAGCTTAAATTTAGATACTTTTGATTCAGACTTTGTTATGACGTGGATACTAGGCTTTTTTTTTTTTTTTTTTTAAATAATAATAATAATTCTCTGTATGTGTGTCAGCACTGACTCCTCAAGGAATGAATGTTTTTGTTCAAGTAAAACAACAGTCTAACATTACCAACTGGTTTTACCGTCCACTCCTTCCTCCTCATATCACAGCTATTAAAGAGCTTTATTGATAGCAGGTCAAAATGACAGGGGGCCCTGTTCCCTATTTGCAGCTATGGCGGGGGTGGGCTGTTGACTGTTTAGGGCTTTCCTCTCATCAGTAATCTATCTGCACTGGTGATATTTACTCATCTGGCACGCCTAACTCTGTGTGTGTGTGTGTGTGTGTGTGTGTGTGTGTGTGTGTGATATTTGCTGTTGTGGTGGCACAGGTCTGTCATATACATATCTGTCTGTGAGGGTGAAATTTGTATTTGTTATCTGGCAAGCTGTCTTTTCCCAAGGCGCTGTAATCCTCACAACTGAATTCATGAATACCTTTGATAGTTTAAATCATTGTAATATTACACACACACACCTCATTAAGCACATCTGCAGTAATCAGACACACAGACATCCGCACACACTGTACATACATGCACATACATATTCCACTCACACTTCTCTCTCAAATGCCATTTTCTTCTTTGCCCATTTCTTTGTCCATGACCTTCTCTTAATACCATCCTCTCTGTTGTTCTCTTCTCTCTGTCCAGAATACAATGGGATACACTAAACATATGCAAATGCAGCAATACAACACGAGGCCTGAGTGATAGCTGCAGGTGCCATTTCCATTTCCGGCCTTGCTGAGCAGCGACGGATGGCTGAGGCACATCAGATATGTTTGTTGGTAATTCTTCTTTTATGTGTCTTTGTTTGCCCTGATTCATGCATCAACATTGGCCAAAGATCTGTTAAGTGCCGGGTGTTGGAATAATTGGAGACAATCAAGATGCATCTAATAATCTTCTACCTGCTGTTGCTGACCCAAACACTAAGAGTGCATTTACACTGCCAATGTAATGTGACCCAATTCCGATTTTTTGCTCTTATGTGGCACAGATCGGATATGCTCGCTGACAGTGTTATCAGGAAAAAGACGCATGCATTCGGATATTTTGAGATCGGATACAGGCCTCATTCATATGTGGAAATAAATCAGATATGTATCGGATATGTGCCAATGCGACCGCCGTGTAAACAGGCTGATCGGATTTTCTTACACGTTGCGTCTCTAACGTCATCAAATCTGCGACCAATTAGCTTATTTTGTCGCATAAATAGTGAACACGTGGTAAACGACAGACTGAACATGGAGGCTAACCTGCAGAGAAAGATGAGAGATGAGGAGGAAAATTCGGCACAGTGGTCAGTTGAAGAGGTCAGATGTCTTCTCAGTCTTTGGGGAGAGGAGAAAATTCAGGAGAAAATAAAAGGGACCTACAGAAATAAAGCCGTGTTCCAAGGCATGCGCGATGTTTCAGATGTTGTAGGCAAGTGTAATCGCGTGAATCAGATATGGGTCACTTGATAAAATACGTGTAACCGCACAGTAAAAAAAAAAATCGGATTCAGGCATCAAATCCGATCTGGGCATCAAGACTTGCAATGTAAATGCAGCCTAACTATACTTGTCTTCACGGCAGAGTAGCTTTAGCAGACCACCGCCCCAGCAAATGGCACTGTCTGCTACAATCATGACCAGCTCTGGCAATTGAGGGGAGCAATATAATTGTGACAACTTCTCACATGACTTGCCAGAGGAATGCAAGAGAGGACTGAAAACACCTGGAAGAGGCAGGCGGGGCTGGTATGATGGGGTACGATGGAGAGTTCGTGCTTGCGAATGTAGGCCACCTCTACTGACAGTGTTTCTACCAAACACCCGCTCTTTCCCCAAGCAGCTCATGGAGCTTGAGACTGCTGTGACATACCTCTCTGAGTGCAGGGGAAGTTGTTTGCTGTTCTTTACTGAAACATGGCTTAGGGAGATTGACAGCTCCACACTTCAGGTCACAGGGTTTAGTGACCATGTAAGTCTGGCCTGTGATTCGCAGGTAACGGGGTTCGCGTCTATATAAATGAGACGTGGAACAGCACCTCACACAAAGAGACTCCCTGTCATTCAGGCCTCCCTATCTGCTCAGGGGGTTTGGACAAGTGTTTGTCACTATTGTATACATTCACGCCCATGCTTGTAACGGGTAAAGTAGGTGGACTCAAGGCAGAGGAAACGAGTGAGGCAGCTGATCAGTTCAAAGAAGGGGTTTATTACAACTGAAGGTGCAGGCTGAGTCCGGGATGAGAGGTGGCTGGATTGCGGATTTGTGGGACTCCCTGTGAGGGCTGGGTGGAGGGCTTGGCTGGCTGGAAACGGCTGGGTGGCAGAGTAGAGGCAGGTCTGGTGCTGGAGGCCGGGGAGGAACTGGATCCAAGACAGAGAAAACTATGTTATTATCGCAGTAGAAAATCACCAACAGACAAAAATACTGGCTTGAGAGTGACTGACAGTGTTGCTGTATCACAATCTGGCGAGGTCTGGTTGATAGAGGAAGCCTTTTGTAGTGCAGTGGTGATTGTCAGATGGTAGGCAGCTGAGGAGACCCAACCCCTGCACACCAGGCCTCAATCCTGCAATCAAGCGCTCACACACACACACACACACACACACACACACAGAAGGACAGGCTAGGAGGCAGGGGGCATGACATGCTAACACCAATACTGCGGCAAATGTAATAAAGCACACAGTGGCTAAGTTAGAAAACAGCACTGAAGCCCCTAAGCTTATACTCAGGGATTCCAACATCTGTTCCATAAAGAATGTACTGCCCAACTTTTACCAATACATTAATTGCCCCGCAAGAGAGGACAGGACACTTCACGTGTACTTTGGTAATAGTAAAGATGCTTACAGGGGCTTATCCAAAGTCCACTACTTGGGGACTTGGATCACAATAGGGTCCACCTGGTCCCTGACAAACAGAGGCTCAAATCCAGCAAGCCTGAGCTTGGAACTATTAAGAGTTGGAGCAAGGAGTTAATGAGTGCCTTAAAGGTTGTTTTGACTGTACAGCATGGAATACCTTTACACTTGCAGACACTTGAAGGAACCTGGAAGAACTCAGATGCCTGGTCCTCATCTGTGACTCCTACTTGGAGAGCATTTTAATTTTTACTCTATTGCCTGGTATTTTTCGCTGTTGGTGAGTAATAAAAACGAACTGCATACGATAGTGAGGATATCCATTCATCCCTCCAAACCAACCGGGCTCACAGATCTTTCATGCCTACCAGTATCGCATTGCTGAACAAACTGTGTCAGTCAGGAAGACTATCTCCTTGTTCGTGCCTTCTAAGTCACAAACACAGTTTCTCTAAGTTCCACCAACTCATTCCTATCTTTAACCAATCAAAACCTGACACACTTTCCTTTAGGCATTCACTTGCAAGTCAAAAGTGTTCCCTCTCCGCTGTCATAGCTGTCATTTCAGCACTGTGGCTACTTCGCAACCCACCTCCAACATTTCACCAATTTATTTATGGATGCCTGGCCCAACTCCAGTTGAACCCTCTGATCAAAAGCCACCCTCACATGAAGATGTCCCAATATTGAGTTCTCTATTCCTTATCACCACTATCAGTGTCTAGGCTCCGGTTGGAAGTTTCGGTATATATGGAAGCACAGCTCATGAGATCGCCTCCCACGGTGATCTTCTTCCTGCCAGGGTCAAAACATCAAAGACTATCTCCTCCTGTTCACAATAAATTTCATTTTACTTCAAATTACGCATTCTCTTTCATTCCCGTTATTTGTCTCCTGATTGAATTGTAGTTGTCTGTTTGTTTATGTCATGATTGCTGTATGGCACATGATGAATCTCTGAAAAGGACTAATAAATATCTATCTATCTAATGGAAGTGCAGAGCAATATGTGGGACTGCATTCCCCACTAAAGTAATCCTATTCCAGGGTTTTAATGCACTCAAATTGTAGTTTTTCAGCTAAGGGTGTATTGTCATTTATGTTTCAAAATTTGGAAATGTGCACCAAATTTAAGTTTGCTCTCAAGGTTAAGCCACATGTTGGACTAATGGGAACACGAGGTACTAATGGATGCCATTTTAGAAAAATGGGGAAAGTAAGTGCAGTACTCTGAAATCCAAATTTGTTGCCCATCAGATAAATAAATGAACATGTTGTGCATCAGCATCAATCTCGCATGTCACAGTTTATGAAATGTATAATTGTGTTTTGGTTGATGAAAATTTGTATTGAGAGTAATCCATTTGGGCTGCATGTCCATCTTCATCAGGTAAATCACTTGTGCCTAATGCTACCACAACACTGGGATTTTCAGCGGAAACAGCAAAATTGTGTTGTGTTCAAGTTTTGTGACTGGTGCAGAAAAATTTTCGCCACAAGAATCGAGAACCCTAAGTCAGTCCTCAGCCTATGGACTCAATACTCAGTGGTCAGCTTGGAGTACATTATGATCCCGTTCATTATAAAAACTATATTCACAGAGATACTGGTGCACACAGCATAAGCTGACTCAGGAACAAGAAGTGGATCCTATTAATCACCCAAAACTACCCCCCTACTTTTGGGATATCTTTGGGAGCTTTTGGGTAACTGCCAGAGCACTTTGGGGTACTTAAGAAGCTAACCCAGTTCATGACAGATTATCTCAGAATCCATAACATTCCATGAATGTATAATGGTCACAAGTACATTTGTCTTTTGTCATCTGTAACTTCTACTGGTTTATATACTTAATATGATATACATACTTAGTATGATTGCTTGGCCCATTCAATCTCTACTGAGTAAGGGTAAACACAGGCTATCTACTGAATTTTATCATGTATCAATTTATATCTGTATGTATCATCGAGAAAAAGCATGCTGTATCTATAGTAATGCATGAAAATGTTAAAGGAGTGCTGGTTTAGAGTGACAGATATAACCCTGAAATATGTAGTGGAAAAAAATCTCATCAGTGGAAAACCCAGTCAGTGAATTCAAAACTCAGCTATCAGCAAAGCTGTATTGTAATAAACATTAAATTAATTAAATTCCATTTCCTCTAGGAGATTCATGGACATGGACAAGGTTGACTGGCCATCTGGAGTAGCGGGAGTTTTCCGGTGGACCCGCTGACCACCGTTGAGTCCTGGAACACCAAAATGAAAAGACAAAGAGTCCCAAGCTGTTTGGTAGTCCTGCTGTAGACTGGCTGGCTGGCTCACTAGAGGTGTGTGTGTGTGTGTGTGTGTGTGTGTGTGTCCATGGTAGTTCATCCATCACCAGCAGTCTGTGGTTTGTGATCTCCATTTTAAAATGGCAGATATCATATAGTGTGCACATCTTTTCAAATGTCTTCTTATTTTGTGAGCAGAACACAAGTGAGTGGAGTGTTCATTTGTTAGTTCATTCATAGTTGGTACTGAGAGTGGCAACAAGTTTCTATAGAAACTCATGGCAAAGTCCCCATGCCTTTCCCTTACTCCAAATATGTCATTGCAGTACAGAGGTCAGCCTAGGACAAAGTTTGCTGAGTTCTGTGCCTGCAGGCTAATAGCCTAACTAGACCAACCGTGATGCATTTTGTTACATTTCTTATCATGGTCTCTATTTGGCTCAGAAGGTGGTCTTTTTGGCTTAGTGCCACCATTTGCCTTGGTTGCTTCATGGATTCCTCCATTGTGAGTTTTCAGCAACGGGGGGGGGGGGGGGGGGGGGACAGAGGGCTTCTTTTAAAGAACTAGTTCACCCAATCTACCAAAAGAAAAATATAAAAACAATACTTCACCCTTACTCCTAGTTATTCTGTCCATCTAATCTGATCTGTCCATTAAGGTAGTTTTTGTGGTTTGGCAAGGTTTATAGTCTGCTGTTATTTTTTCTGTCTCCTGGCACCCCTGTACAATGGAGCTGTATGGGTATGTTTGAGAAGCTCAAACCATTAGCTTTCCAAAACAATGACTCATTTACCTGGCATAAATCCACAGCCCTCAAAGGGAAAGAGTTTCATTGGGAACTATTTCCTGCTGAAGAATATTGGCAAACTATCTACCTACCTTCGGGCTGTAGTGGTAAATAAAAGGTTTGTAACTGCTAGTTTATTTCAGCTACTCTATTGTGAGCTCAGCAAGTATGGCAGAGAATTGTAGAAAAGTATTTTTAATTTTGATTCTTTGATTATCTACCTATTTTATAGTGTCACTGATATGATTTGTATCTATCTATCTATCTATCTATCTATCTATCTATCTATCTCCTCCTTACAGAATCAAAATGAGCAAAATGCGATTTTAAGAGATGCATCAATGGCATTTAGGTGCGTTAATCCTCCACTACATTCCTGAATCACTTCTAATTCACACTTGTCAGAAGTCAATACTTCTCATTCCATATCATGAGTGTTTTATGAATGAAAGGACTGATTATCTTATGTTACAGTACACATAATAGTCAGCTTCTCCATATAGATCCATTTTCAATACCCACTTGTTCCTAATCAGGTTTGTGGGAGGTAATCCATGGGGCAGAAGGCAGGGAAACACCCTGGACAGATTGCCAGTCCATCACAGGGCTAACACAAACACATACCTTCACATGTATGAGTGATTTAGAACCACCAGCTCACCTGACCTGCATGTCTTTGTACTGTGGGAGAAAACCAGAGCACCGGGAGGAAGATCATGCAAATATGGGGAGAACATTCAAACTCCAAAGTTTCACCATGAAACATCACTTCTCGAAACCATCCTCTGCTAGGTGTAAGCTTTTCCAAACACAAGGTTCCACAATCAGTCCTTCATTCTTCTCCCATCGCCCTAACCTGTGCTGTTCTCCTTGAAAATGTCAAATTACTTGTTTGTCTTTTCCAAACACAATAAGAGAAGAATGAAGGACTGATTGTGGAACTTTCTTTTTTTTTTATCATGTATGATGAAAAAAAAAAAAAAAACAGGTTTTGTCATGCCCCAAACAGCTTTAGTGTTAAGTGTGATGCATTTCAGGACTTGAGAAACATTTTTGTGAATGGGACTAAAAAAGCTATGTGCAATACTTCCAACACTGTTAGAAGTATTGCACATGGTGAAATAAATGCCAGTAATGGGACTTGCACCCATGGTTCCAGAGAGATTGGAGCCTTCATCCAGCACCATAGATCCTCAGCTACGCTCTTCCTGTTTGGAAAAGCTTACACCTAGCAGAGGATGGTTTCGATCCATCGACCTCTGGGTTATGGGCCCAGCACGCTTCCGCTGCGCCACTCTGCTGTCAGTCACCCCAGATGGGACTTGAATGCACAATCCCAGGCTTAGGAGGCTAGTGCCTTATCCATTAGGCCAGTGGGGCATGATCTATGCTCACATCATGTGTCATGAGGTAGAAATAGCAGAAGTGTTGTTTCATGGTGAAATGTTTGGAGGTACAAACTGAACATTAAATGATGTCAAAATACTTGCTTCTTTCCATCACAAGACACTCTTGCAGTGCTTCTTGCAGCCAGTGTCATGTTTAATGCGTCTTCTACTCTGTGTGACTGTCTCGCAGGTCATAAGGAAATCGTTAACACTGCACCACCATTCTTCATTGCACATCTCTCCTGATCAAATTAAACAGTGGACGATTTAAATGCTTTTCAAAGCTCTTGAGTTGATTCTGATTGATTGAGTCATATGGCAGTGGTGGGATTTGAACCCACGCCTCCTGAGAGACTGGAGCCTTAATCCAGCGCCTTAGACCACTCGGCCACACTACCACTTTTTATACCTTATACATTAGGCCACTAGACCAGGAGCAAGTGCTGTTTCATGTTTAAGATATGCAAACTTAATAAGACAAAACAGATCCTCCGCACACTGACGCAGACTTTACTTAAACACTTTATTTAGAGGGAACAACGCGTTTTGCCTCAGCGTCTTCAGGTTCACCTCAAGTCTGACCTGATCATTTCCAGGTGTGTTTTTTTAAATGCTTGTTGGTCACCTGACCAATTTCACTTTTATAGTGAAATATAAGAAACCTCTTAGTTTGTCGCAAGTTCCTGCTGCCTTCCAGCACCTGACGACCTGTGGCTGTGCGAGGAGTTTGCATTATGTACAAACTTAATATTTGTATTTCCTACCATCAATCACTAGACACTACTGCAGAGTTTTTTCAATTAGTTTCATGTTGAATGTCTTTTATTCTCCATGAAGCTTTGACTTTAACACAGTCATGGAGAACATACGTACCATCCCTCATTGGAATTCTTCAGATCTTCAAATTTATCTTCTGCCAATGAGAACGCAAGATCAACCCTAACCCTAACCCTGAATGGGGGCTACCTGGGGTCCGCGTCGTTGCTATTTTTCAGAGGTCTCTGCAGCGGTCACACAACCCCCATAAGGTTTGCATACGCAGAACGATAATCCCACCTTAAGTTATTTGGCAGTGGTGGGATTTGAACCCACGACTCCTGAGAGACTGGAGCCTAAATCCAGCGCCTTAGACCACTCGGCCACACTACCACATTCTCTGGTGTGTGATCTGGTACATCCAATCACAATGACTCAAACAAGTAATTTCACATTATTAAGGAGACCAGCAAAAGTGAAGGAGATGAGACGATTGAATGTGAAAAGTTCCACAACCAGGAGGAAAGGAGTCCCATTTGAGGTGACCGACAGCAGAGTGGCGCAGCGGAAGCGTGCTGGGCCCATAACCCAGAGGTCGATGGATCGAAACCATCCTCTGCTAGGTGTAAGCCTTTCCAAACAGGAAGAGCGTAGCTGAGGGTCTGTGGTATTGGATGAAGGCTCCAATCTCTCTGGAGCCATGGGAGCAAGTCCCACCACTGGCATTTATTTCACCATGTGCAATACTTCTAACAGTGTTGGAAGTATTGCACATACCGTATACCATACCATATAAGCAATGAATGAGCTGGTCCTCACTCCCATGGGCTGCTACAGTCAGCCCACACACCTTGGAGGATACCAAAAATCAGCAATCAGCTGTTGCCACCTTACACACACACACACTTAAATGAATTGATCACAGTGTCCCGATCCAGGGCGCCCCAGGCTCTCAGGACCCAGTCGACCAGGAGACGGCGAGAAGGGGCTCTCAGGTTCCCTGACTTGGTGTAGGTCTTGTCTTTATCACCTGCCATCCAGTTGTAGTAGGAGTCACGGAGGTGCGCTTTGAAGGGGCCATTCCACACCACGTCAGGAGGCTGAATGTACTTTGTGCAACCTCCAGGAATTAAAGCCATGGTAACACTGTACCCCTTCTTCAGCTCTGCCTTTGTGGCCACGCTGATATGGCAGTGGTAGGAGTCCCATGCGAGCAGCCTTGATCCGAAGTGAAATTTTCCCACCACCTTCAGGAGCCATTCAATTGTCAGGTCGTCGTTAAACCACCCATTCTTGGAGGAAGTTATGATGACCCCGGGAATGTTCTGTATAGCCTTTACATCATGGACGGCACCCTTAAACACAATAAAAGGCTTAAGTTTTGTTCCGTCTGCTTTGGCTGCCAGAGCCACAAACGCCTCCCCATCTCTTTTGTCACTTGCCGCGGCATACAACTCATTGGCCTTCATGCTAATCATCTTACGGGAAACTCGGAGGTTCCATCCACGAATATGGTGTATCCACTGGGTCAAGTTACTCTCAAGCTCTTGGCTGACTTTCTTCCTCCCTCCACCTAACAAACGAGCCCACTTGCCATCTTTGCGTGCTAGCAAGGTGAGTTCAGCTCTCTGTTTCTTCCATTCACGGACTTGTTTCGGGTCCACGTTGAACGCTCTGGCAGCTGCTTCTCCAGAGTTCTGCTCCGCGTATTTCACAACTCCAAGCTTAAACGTAGCGTCATACTTTTTATTTTTCGTCCCTCTTACGTTATCATTTATGTCCCTTTGCTGTCCATTCTCCTCCATGTTGACCTGTCCTCGGGTGTGTGAAGGCTGGGTGTCAAATTGGCGCACTGCGAGTCGTTCCCTTTGACACTTTGACACACTGTTTTCTGTCGAAATAAGAGTTAGTCGGTCGATTTACATCCTTTTTTCTAACGTTAGCTAGCTCTCTTATTTTGACAGAAAACAGAAGTGCCGCACAGTTATTGTGCGGCTAACTGTTTACGTCTGCAAAAATAAGGTGAATAGCCTTATTTTGGGTTACCTCAGTATAATGCAAATAATCGCCCCGGTGGTTATTCGGATGGGCGTTTAATACGCAAAATGGGTGCAGACCCCAGGCGTTTATAAGAACCAGGTGGCTATTTGCAGCCGGGCGATTAATCGGTGAAATACGGTAGCTTTTTTGGTCCCATTCACAAAAATGTCTCTCAAGTCCTGAAATGCATCACACTTAACACTAAAACTGTTTGGGACATGACAAAGCATGTTTTTTTTTCCATCATGCATGATGAGAAAAAAGAAAGTTACACAATCAGTCCTTCATTCTTCTCTTATTGTGTTTTGAAAAGCTTACACCTAGCAGAGGATGGTTTCGATCCATCGACCTCTGGGTTCTGGGCCCAGCACGCTTCCGCTGCACCACTCTGCTGTCATTCATGCCAGATGGGACTTGAAACCACAATCCCTGGCTTAGGAGGTCATCCATTGGGCCACTTATCCATTAGGCCACTGGGGCATGAGCTGCAGCCGCAACATGTGTCACCAGGTTGAAAAAGTGCTGTTTCATGGTGAAACTTTTGAAGGTAAAAACTGAACAACAAGCGAGGACAACATACTTGCCATCACAAGACACTCCTGCAGTGCGTCTTGCACAATGTGTCTTCTACTCTGTGTGAAACACGCCCTGCGTTCCAAATCGCATACTTCTACTTCTTACAAAGTGTGTAGTGTAGTATGCAGTATGCATGCGTATGCATACCTTTGGGACACACTACATACATCATCCCTGAAGTCCAACCCTCTTGCTCACTTCCACCACCGTCCGTCGTGCCAAATTTGAATGTTGTTGTCAAAATTCTGGTGCTATTTCATACTGCGCTGTCATCTGTCATATTTCTTATCTTCTGTCTGTCACTGAGCGAGGTGAGTGCGATATGTGTGTTGTGTTGTCTTTTTTGGTCCCATTCACAAAAATGTCTCTCAAGCCCTGAAATGCATCACACTTAACACTAAAACTGTTTGGGACATGACAAAGCATGTTTTTTTCCATCATACATGATAAGAAAAAAGAGTTAATTTAATCAACGGAGGTTCTCATGTTTGGGGAGAAAAGGAAGAATAAGAACGAATAAATTCCATCATTGTAGTGAGCCGCTTACAGCGAGTCCACTAATGAGTTCTTTGAATGACTGTTAATACATATTATGTGAGAAGATAGGATGAAGTTGTAGCAATTTTGAGTTGTTTGCTCTGAGCAGCGTAGTGCTACATAGAGTATGTTTATTTAAAGTCTGTGCTTTTAGTTGCCAGTTTTCTTTTTTCCCCTTTTTCTGAGCTGAATAACTGACTGTGAGTGGCCTGTGAGCATGATCAGCTCTGTCTTTTAAAAGCTACAATTTTATTCAGAGGCTCAGCAGGTCGGAATATAGAAACCAAATGCAGTTTAGATGGTAAACTACTTAAATCCTATAATGGATCACAAACTACATCAAAGAAAAAGGCCTTTCTAAAATGTAAGTGTGCCAGTCTTTGCGAGAAATGTTCAGGCAGACTAGAAGCCAGACTTGAAGTTAAAGAACACATCAACTGGAGAGCAAATTAGCAGATCAAAAAGACAGCAGTCAATGCAGCACCCCACATATTCTCAGAAGGAATTGAAGGGTCAAATGTTGTTTCCTACATCCAGTCTTCTCTCACTGAAGAGTTCCTGTCTCTCACCCATCAAAACACTGAGGTGTACTATATTGACAGTTGTCTTATATGTAGTCAAAACTGAAGGATTTTTTGGCTTGCCCTGGTGACTAGTTACCTTATCCAAACTCAAATTTTTTCCCCACCTATATAATTGGTCTCAGCACTGGAAAGATTAACACCAGTCAGAAACATACAAGCATTTGCTTGGCTAAATCTCATTTAACTTAAGCCCCTCTATCATCAAATTATCATTGACAGATGCACAGCTGGCGTTTGAGGGTGCAGTGAGAGAGGAAGACAAAGGAAAGACACCAGAAGATGCAAAGTGAGAAAACAAAAGTGAGGAGGTACAGAGACAGATAGCGATGGAGAGGAGAGAGAACAAAAAATGGTGAGAAACTAATGCTGTCATACATGTCAGTTTTTTTTCATAAGCACAAGCTGCTGACATTCACTTCAGCCTCATTTTTTTTTCCAGACTTTGATATTTCCCACTTGGTGTTACCAGTTGTAGAAATGCTTCAGCACCAGGTGGCAAACATAACAGCAAATCCACAGATGCCAGCAGTAATAGTTGCTCCTCTTAATTGCATTTGGCTGCATTATTGTCAGGGTGGAAATGCAATGTGCCGCCAATTCGCAAAATGTGTGGAATGAGAAATGCTACCAATGCCTATACTGCAGATGCATTTTAATGTCAGGTGTTTATGTAATCCATCTAAATGATATCAAGACATAATATGAATACAAGATGCATGTTAATACCAAGTGGGAAGAGGCCATAAGGTTGAGTGGGTGGGGGAAGCAACCGGGAGGAGGGGGGCCAGATAGCAATAAGCAATGAAGAGACAAGGAGATAAGAGATCATTGCTCCTTAAGTGTATTCACACCCTAAGTATCAAGCCATCTGTTATGCTAATGCGACCTTCTCATTTACAAGAATAAGTGGTAGATACACACAGATGTTTAATTCATGCTAAACTAATGACTGCAAACGAGGCTAAACTGAAAAAGAGAGCATTAACCTGTTTAGAACATCAAAATAATATGATCATGATGAAACAGATGCTCGGGCCGGGCGATAAACTACTTTGCGCCTGTCTTTCGTTCTTCCTTTGTTTGCTTCTGTGTCGCTGTCCATCGACCCTTCTCTCGTCTCTGAGTTCAATGTAAGCACAGCACAAAGTATGGGTCATGCTTTGAACATGTGTAAGCTCGCAGTTAGCACAAATCCCTGCCACACATGACACCACACTGCCTCACTTCTATGACTTTCTCTCTACACCTACTTATAAAATCAAATATGCGCAGTCATAGCCAGTTGTATACAAATGTGGATGGAGCTGGCATGGAGTGAGCACAAACCATTACTGTTTCTCCATTGGCGCTTTTGGCCGTGCCAGGTTGAACCATGCTGCTCTGATTTGCATTTCCATTTCCAGTTTAAGCGCACAGAGTTGTGTTGAGCGGCACCCAAAATGGACCCTCTCCAAAGCAGGGAAAAAGCGTGCTGGACCCACCTCTCAAGCAGGCTGCAGCCATGTCAGAGGGCTTCGTCATCATTCATTGGTCAGAGAAACTGAAAGGCTCTGAAACACAGCTGCATGCCACCCAGAAATGCTGTGCCAAAGTCAGACTCACAAAAGTTACATTTTAAGTGGTAATCTCACCATGTCATTTTTTTTTGTCACGGAATCTCTTAGTTACACCACTATTGCTCATGTGAGGTAGCCATTTCAAGTTGGTCTTGTTGATTTCTTAAAAATAAAACACTTGTGTCAGGTGCTGGTATAAAAGGGAGGAATAAGTAGTCAACCCACCCACAGGTGACCCACGGGGCTTTAGCATTAAAAGACACAGTTTCAAGCACCTAGCCGACTCCTAATGGAAATACAAATCCCAGCTCTGTTAGGCTCACATGCCAAGTCAAGCTGAGTAGAGTCAGGCCAGCACATGTGCATGGACAAACAGCACATGTTTGACCGTCATGGAGTCAGGAGAGAGAAACATATGCATACTGTCCTGATAAAACCTACAAATAGAACCACGGCTCCCAAAAGACAGACATCTGGATGCTGATAAATAGAAGCGGAAAGACCTTTCAATCTCAGAAGGTCAGCTTTTATGTCCAGGTTAAGAGGAAGTCATAAACTTTAAGGCAACCAGCACTAAAAAAAAAAAAAAAAAATCAATCAATCAATAAAAAAACAAAACAAACAAAACAAACAAACAAACAAAAAAACAATCAAGGCTCACAGTGTAGCAGTTTTTAATTTTTCTTATCCTTCAGAGATGAGCATGACCAAAAAAATCCCATCTAACTCCAAACCTTAAACTTCCCTAACCAAAAAAGAACGAACTTGAAACAAAAGAAAAATCTCTAAGCTTACTCTTAACTCTTTTTTTTCTCCTAACTGCTACTTTGGAGTTGAGTTTTGACAAGGTACAATTACTTCTATGGCATTGTTTCTGCAGTTCAGACACTGTCTGCTAATCACCTCGTTCTAGTCTAGACTAACACTGATATGAAAGCTACTGCTATCAAAGCTTTGCTCGGCTATTCATGATGTTCCTCTCTCCTCGGTGTCAAATGCATGGCATGCTCACCGTTATATTTCAGCAGCAGTGTACACACAGGTCAAAAAAACAATCTGGAGGTCTCCGCGGGGCAGACAACTTTTTAACCAGGGGCTTTTGAAGGGCTGCTTTGTCACCATGAAATGCTCAGGTCAGACACGTACCCCAATAAAAGTGACTTGACGAGGTCCTGCAAGGTCACAGAGAAGTCTTGTTGGACTTTTTGCTGCACAGGGTACACATAATGCTACAAATCAAACTTTTGAAACAAAACATTTTACAGTTGGCGTTTCGAGCTGGCTGTATCCTCATATTTATTTATTTGTCAAGCAATTTATAAACCATGTTTTAGAAAATCTGTGCATAAACAAAGCTTAACATTAAGTATTTGCACAAATCAATTTGTGTTTGATCAAAGCTAATGAGAAAGTTGAATAATCTGAATTGATCCTGGGTTTTTAATAACTAGATAACTTTGTTTATTTTTTCTCCCACTGAAGTGACGTCAGGGGGTGTTTGTTGTGGGCACTTCCTGCCTTTCTGATAGGTCCATGGTGTGCTTCTAGGCAACACGCACAGTACCGCCTACCACGTCAGCAATTTTGTATTTAAAAAAAAAAAAAAAATCACAAGCTGACACCTCAAATTACAGGCGTAAACAGCAGCAATGCATCCTCAATGCATCTTGCTAACTGTAACATGTAACCACTTGTTGTACCGTGCATATAACAATAGTAGTATATAAAATACACTTTGTCATTTTTTTGAATGATTTATGACCCTGTTGTGAATGATTGATTGACATCTGTCATTCTGGCATCTGTCAATCAATCAACCAGCTGTCAATCATGGCTTCCGTCATGTGTCAGTCAGCGCGCCAAATGGTGGTGGTGGTGTGAGGGAAGGTTCGGAAATACCTGGCTTCCTGCTGATGGATGCTTTGATATACCCTCTCACTATCTGCTGTATGGGGTTCCCAGATGACTAATCTGTTTGTGGGAGACATGTTATAAGGTGTTAAACTGTCTGCGTCTTTTGAGAGAGATATTTTAGTGCATAAAAGAACTGTGGAGGTAGCCTGTTCATGGGGAGACGTGTTAAACCGGCTGGCTCCATCGTGGCACCACTCCTGAAAAACATTTTAAAGTTCTTATGCAAATCGCAAATGTTGAAAACAGCCCCCATTTGCCCCTCTTTTCTGCCATGTTTCTGTCTGCCCGTCTCTTTCACACCAAAGAGGTTAACTAAAAAGAAAAGATTTTCTTTAAACATTAGAAAGCCTGAAACTTTTTAGTTGTAACATTTTTAGCTTCATGATGTTAAAATGAAAATACCTGAAGCAGACTATAGCTTGGCTTAGCTTCAGTTGAAGTTATATGATATGGTCAGTATTTTACAAGTCAAAAGTACAAAATAGTACCAGAGAAAAATAGCCTTGTGAAAATAGTGAAAGTAGAAAATAGGTGTTCATAAATTTATAAAGAATTGCTAAAACAAAATAAAAGTAGTAAGAGAATTTTAGGTGATAAATTCATCTTGATAAAAATGTCTTGACATACTTATGCTTAAAATAAGGCTTCTAACCTTAGAGTGAATGTTTTACAGACATGTCCCTAGTATCCAGTTAAAAGTAACTCAGATGACAAGTTACTTATCAAGGAAAAGGTAGGCTGTATTTTTACATGAATTAAGTCAAATGATCTTTCTTAACTAAAACAAAACTAAAACTAAAAACAATACTAGCTAGTTTTTTTTTTTGTTTGTTTGTTTTTTGTTTTAAATATAAGGCTTGCTGTTGTACCTGAGGTTTAGCTAAAGGGTAATGGCTATTTAGTATTTGGTTTTATAATTAATTAAAATTTAGTATTTTTACTTTAAAAAAAACAAACAAAAAAAAAACAAAAACACAAAACTGGGGTACAGGACATGGGCCACAGGATCCTCCCACCCTTCCAAGGTGTGAAAATAACGCCCCCATTTAAGTGCGCATATATAGTGGGAGCCCGTTGCTAGCCCCAGTATCTCCAAGATTGTTCCTCAGGGGAAGTTTCTGCTGTTTTGTTGCTCCTGTTCCTACAATTGGTGACAATATCTGGTGAGTGTCTCTTAAAACCTTTATTATGTGTTTTACAGAATTTACCGTCTTAAACTTTCTTTGCTATCCAGATTTCTAACCAATACATTTGTTATTTGATGTAAATCAGAAATGTTACAGACATACGCAGTATCTGTCAATGCAGATCTCGTAGCCTACATGAAGCATGCACAATTTTGAATTCTAAGCATCCCGGAGGTCTCCTGTGTCTAACCCTGATGAATCTCACCCATGAGCTCCAAGAACTGCTTGGCTGCCCGAGTCTAAATTAAGTCGCAAAAGAGCCGACACAGTTACTGCCTACTACTACAGTAAGTGTCAAGTATTAGTATTATTATTATTCTATATCATGTTAACATCATAGTAGATGTAATGCTGATAAATTAACAAGTTTATGTGTCTTTTTGGTTATGTTCAAGAATGGCCTCTGGAGAGGATTAATGCCAAATTAAGAAGGCTAGACTCATCAAATAAGCAGAAGTGTTCCCCTGTCAGACAACTTGATTTTGGCTCTGGTGAGTTTTTTTATTTTTATTTATATTTATTTTTGGTCCTTACTGACTGCAAATGAATTTATAGTTTACAAGGTAAATTGTTTGATTGTCTGCCTCTACATCCGTTGGAGCTGCAGGGTCAGTCTCCTCTGACCCAGTAGACTGGTCTGAGGCACAAATCACACTCTGGGACTCTCTGGATTTTCCCCAGGAAACCCCGGGCAGTAGTAGTAGAGCTGTCATGTACTGCCTCATCATGTCTCGTAAATGTAACCGTAAAACTAAACTCTGTCATCCTCCTCAAGATTTAAAAATACAACTCTGATCAGACCTCTCCCCTTTAAAGTTTATCAGATATTAAAGATAAAACAGCCTTTATGTATCAGGACACAGTCTTAGACTCTGAAGAAGAATTTGCAGAGTTCAGTTTACCAAATTATCAAAACATGTCAGAAATTTTGAACACGTCTCCTGCTGACGGTCTGAAACTCTTGCAGAATTCATGCACACTTGATGGTGCTGTTGATGATTCTGTAATTAATAACATAGATGGGTCAGATATTCCTACCTCCAGTTCAATGCCTCATGTAACTCAAACAGGGGGGACTTCTTCTTCAACACAGCCACTTAGTGCCAGAAACATACCTATCAGCAAACCTGAGCCCTGAACTAGCTGAGCGTTTAAAATTGCTGAGAGACTTTTTTCTAAACCCATTAAAAATATTGTATATATTCATGCTGGCAACTGTTGTATGATAATTTGTTGAAAGTAAGTAAGGTCAGTTTTATTGAAGGTTTGCCTCTGGCTGTCTGTGATGATTCTTTGCTGCCTGTTAATAAAAACAATTTGCTAATCATTGACGATCTGATGGGTGATGCTAGTATTAATGTCAAAGTGCAAAATGTGTTTAGAAATTTGAGATGTATTTATTTGGCGCAAAATTTGGAAAGCAAGCAGAACCTTTAATTTATACACTAATTATCTGGTTCTTTTTAAAAATCCTAGAAATAAGCATCAGGTTTTTCTTATGGTAAGGCAAATGTTTTATGGAATGTTTTGAAGATGCCACGAGTGTTCCTTTTGGTTATCTCCTGATTGATTATAATGCCAAGACACCTGATCGCCTGGATCTCAGAGCAAACTTGAAGAAACCTACTTTTATTAAAATTGTTACATAAAGCTACGCCAGCCCAGAAGAAAAACATAATCCAGTCTGCATCTACAGATTTTGTTTTAACCCTGTGTGAAATAGCGTACAATTTTTTAAAAGGAAAAATACCTTTGACCGAAGGCGGGGATTAAACTGGTGGCTGATAAAAAGCTCTGTATGTCCAGAAAGAAGAAGACACTGTACTGAATGACCATGGAGTATGCACAGAAAATGTTTCTTGTTTCCCAGTTTCTTGTTTCTCAACCTTTTAACCCTCGCGCTGCCTTCGTCTCCGGGTCCTGCAGACCCCCACCCCCTTCGCCTCCGCCTCCATTCGCTTCTCTTTTCTTTTCTTTCTTTTCTTGTTTTTTTTTTTTCAGGTTTTTTTTTTTCCGTTTTCCTTCGTCTCCAGGTCTGGCAGGCCGCGCTCCGGCTCGCCCCAGACAGCGTGTCCGGCACTCCCCCGCTTCTTTTGCCTCCGGGCCCAGCGGACCCCTCCATTTGCTTCTCTTCTCTTCTCTTTTCTTTTCTTGTTTTTTTTTTTTTGTCGTTGTTGTTGTTGTTTTTCCGTTTTCCTTCATCTCCGGGTCCGGCCGACCCCCGCTCCGGCTTACCTTTCTTTTCTTTTCCTCGCTTTTCTTTGTTTTTCAGCTTCCAACGTCTCCGGGTCCCGCGGTCCCCGGTTTTGCCTTCATTGCCGCCTCCGGTTCCCGCTGAGCCCAACTCAGCCTCTTTCACCGTCCCCAGGTCCCGCTGACCCCATTCGCTTTTCTTTTCCTTTCTTTTCTGTTTTCTTTTTCAGCCAAAAATTCAGCTGCTATGAATCACAAGCCTGGGAGCGCCTTGACTGAGCTCGGTTCGTTCGCGAGCACCGGCTGTCACCGTTCCTTCCGATGTCCCTCCTTTCCCGCTACGGCCTGGGCTAACCCTGCCGCTCATTCCGGCGCCGGGCCTGCTGACCCCGCCGCGGGCCTCATTCGCCCCGTCTGGGTCCGGCTGACCCGGCTCGCCTCTTCTCCGGGCAGAACCGCCGAGCCTCGGCGCGAGGTGCTTCCCCGAGCGCACGAAACCCCCGAATGGGATGAGCGGGAGGAGGAGGAGGAAGACGAGGAGGAGGAGGAGGAAGAGGACGAGGAGGAAGAGGACGAGGAGGACGACAGGGAGTACAAGGGCAAGGAGGAGGAGGAGGGTGAGGAGGAGGATGAGGATGCAGAGGATGAGGACGAGGATGAGGGCGATGAAGGCGAAGAGGAACGCGAAGAGGGTGAACCTGACGACGACGACGGAGAAGGAGGAGGAGGAGGAGAAGGAGCTGTGCCGCCATCCGTTCCTTCGTTCTTCCCGTCGAGAAACGGAAAGATAACGTGGTCCTCCGAGCCCGGTCAGCGGCGGCGGTGGCGACGGCTTGCTTCTCAGGGTCCCACGCCGTACGCGGCCTCCCGGGTGACGGATGAGCTCTCCGCGTTCCTCCTGCTCTTCACGGCTCGGATGGAGCAAATCGTGCTGGTCCACACGAACCGCGAGGGCTCCCGCTCGCACGGCTCCGAGGGGGCCGGCTGGACCGACATGGACGTGGTCGAACTGCGCGCCTACGTGGGCCTGCTCCTCCTGACTGGGGTGTTCAGGTCCTGGGGCGAGGCCGCGGTCAGCCTGTGGGACGCTGAGTGCGGCAGGCCCGTGTTCCCAGCCACCATGCCCCTGGAGCGCTTCTACACCTGCTCCAAGGCCCTCCGCTTCGACGACCGGGCCACAAGGCCCGCCAGGCACGCCTCGGACGAACTGGCCGCCGTCAGGGAGCTGTGGGACGAGTGGTCCTCCAGGCTCCCGCTCCTCTACGACCCAGGCCGCGAGGTGACGGTGGACGAGCAGCTGGTCCCGTTTCGAGGTGGGTGAGCCTTTGTCAGTTCAGTTTCCTCTCTCTCTCTTTACTCTCTCTCTACTCTCTCTCGCCTCTCCATCTTCTCTTTCACGTTCTCTCTCTTTGTTTCGTCTCTGCGAATACAAACCGCTGCGACTCTGCCACGATTCTGACAGTCTCTCTCTCTCTCTTTCTCCACATCACAGGCCGGTGCCCTTTCCGCCAGTACATGCCCAGCAAGCCCACGAGGTACGGCGTCAAGATCTGGGCAGCCTGCGACGCGAGGTCCAGCTACGCCTGGAACATGCAGGTGTACACAGGCAAAGCGGCGTCGGGCGAGCATGAGAAGAAGAACCAGGGCTTGCGCGTGGTGCTGGACGTGACGCGCGGCCTCGGTGGTGGCCGCAACGTGACCTGCAACAACTTCTTCACCTCGTACGAGCTGGCCGAGCGCCTACTGGCCCGTGACCTGACGGTGGTGGGCATGCTGCACAAGAACAGGCCCGAGCTCCCCGCGTGGCCGGTGCACCACCGCCATGAGGCCTTCTCCTCTGAGTTCGCCTTCACGCCCTCGGTCACGCTCGTCTCCTACGTGCCCAAGAGGAACCAGAGCATGCTGCTCCTGAGCACCGCGCATGGCGATGCCGCCGTGGCTGTGGACCGCCCAGACCGCAAGCCCGAGATACTGCTGCACTACAACCGCAACAAGGACGGCGTGGACAACCTGGACAAGCTAGTCACGGCGTACAGCTGCAGGAGGAGGACGAGGCGCTGGCCCACGGCCGTGTTCCACAACATCCTCGACGTCTCAGCGTACAACGCGTTTGTGCTGTGGCAGGAGCTCAACCCCGAGCACGCGGCGTCGCTGCACTCGAGGCGCAACGCAAGGAGGCTGTTCCTCGAACGGCTGGGCAAAGCGCTTGTGGCCCCGCTCGTGCAACGCAGGGCTGGAGTGCCGCGTGCGCCGGCTGAGGTCGAGGTTGGAGATGAGGCCGATGTGGACACAGACATGGACACGGAACTGGAACTGGAACCGGAACCAGAACTGGAACCGGAAGCTGTAGAGCAACGACGGACGCGACGCCCGGAAGGCGCGACTCGCGCGCCAAGGAAAAGGTGTCAGGTCTGCCCGCCCAGACTGGACCGGAAGACGTCGATGGCGTGCGCACGATGCGCCGTGCGTGTGTGCGGACGCTGCTACATACTCTACTGCCCGGCATGCGACCTACAAGCCCGCAGGGGAGGCAGGGAAGCAACGGAAAGAACGATGCCACCTGAGCGACGCCGCGAAGGCTGCGCGAGGACCGCCTCCCCCTGCGCCGCCGGGTCCAGCCGACCCTGACCTGCTGACCTAGGCAGCGCGAGGGTTAAAGGGACAGTAGTGGTGCTCTCTGGCTCTCATTGTTACTGAGTGCTGGACACTGGCTGGATGCTCCAAATGCTAACTGTTAGCCTCCTGCCATTGAGGTGGACTTCTCCCCAGCTAATAGTCTGAAAAATATTGTCAAAATATTGTTTATTCAGTATGCGGGGAAAAAAATACAATTGAGAAATTTTGGCTTATTTAATGGATTATTAATGGAAATTTTCATGTAAATAAATCCTATAAATTAACAATATATTTTTTTACCCGGTTGCAAATATATGCATAAAAAATACTTCCTCACCTTCTATTGTTCTATCTTTGAAAATACTGAAAACACAAAAACAGCGCTGAAACTATAAAACACTACAAAAAAAAAAAAAAAAAAAAAACTCAATGTAAGAATCACTACAAAGTAAACCTGAAAGGAAATTGAATAATAATAATAATAATAATAATAATAATAATAATAATAATAATAAAAAAACAGGAAAAAAAATCAGTGCTGCAGTCTTGGCTGTGAGCGTGTGTGTGGTCGGCATGAAAGTTGCATCTACTGTTTTCTTCTGTGCTGTTCTGAAAAATTTCACGAGAGAACATCAGAAACTCCAGCCGTTCTCGCCTGCTCGTCCTCCGCCGCTCTCTGCGTCCTCCTGAGTGAGAGAGCGGCATCTTGGAATTCATTTGTTCAAGTAATCTTTCCATCTCTCTCCGTCGCTCCTCATATCTCCTTCACTCCCTCTCCTTCTCATTCTTTCTTGATTTCTCAAGTGTGTCTGTGCATACTCTGACATATTGTCTATGCATGAATAAAGGACTGTTTGAGGAGGGAAAATGATTGTGCATTATTCTCTCTGTCTCTGCCTGTCTAACTGCTTGAGTCTCTATCAGTTCCTAAGTCATCTGAAAACTTCGCTTTCTTGCTTTCGTTTTTGCTTTCTCGCCAGCTCTTTCTCATTTCCTTTTTTGCGTTTCTCCTTCGCTCTTCACACAATGTGTTAATACATGCTAGTGTGATCGGATAATTGTCTCTGTTATTCGTCATGCTCCCGTGGCTGTTTCTGCACGTATAAGTGCATGAAATAATGCTTTGAGTGCGCTCGCCAACAATCGATTGACTCCATTTGTGGTGCATTTGAAGCATCGCTGCTTCTGCAATAACCATGTTGAAATGGAGGCATATCACAAATCTTCATATGAGATATACAGTATCCCGACATCATGCTAACCTCAACCAAGAGGCTGTTCATGCAGAAACACACCTCTGATGCTTATTTGTTTGTTGTTTGAGTTTCTTGGGAGAGCACACACGTGTGTATGGTGTTTTATGTCCTTTATTGCAACTGAACAAGTGTTGAAAGGCGGGATAAAAACATACACATACAGACGTATACACACAAATGCGCATATCTGATGCCGCTGTTGCCTGAGGGATTTTTGAAAGGCAGAATAAACACAAACACACTGCTGAAACGCATCGCTCTTAAGTGAGTTTTGCAAGGTGAAAAATACACACACACACACAAGCACACACTGTTTCACGCACCACTATTTGTGCCTGAGCGAGTGTTTGAAAGGCGGAATGGAAATGCATCACACATTAGGCAAACAGCAAACTGGCTCAATAAAAAGTAAAAGCC